>NW_027633299.1:0-57286 GCF_053919585.1 Euprymna scolopes
TTTCTGGGATTGACTTGTTTGTTCTCTGTGTTTCATGTTTTCAGTAACATCCTTGTTCGATGACAGTGCTTCATATTCTTCAGTAAGACGACTCACTTCTGGCCCTGCTACCATCCATCTTCGTAGTGCTGAAGGATCCTCTGTCACACCTATGACCCCACCCTCTCCTTTGATGATTGCATTTTCCTGTTCATGTACTTGATCAATGGCCATAGAAGAAAATGGTCACAATGACTTGAAGACAACAAATTTGCCATTTTTGAATTGCAAATGCGTATCAGGATGGGTCTGCTCTAAGCACAGCATGTCCTTCAGATGAACTGATAGCCATCTTGCATAGTTGTAGTTATTGTTGGCAAAGAAGTATGGTATCAGCTCCATCAGTGTTTCGGCATAAAGTCTGAAGTCAGCTTCCCTGAAAGAACGTATCAGAGATAGTATGGTCAGTTCCATTGAAAGCACTAGATACCAGTAACTGAATTGTAGGCTCTCTGCTTTTCGCTTCTCACACCACTCATCAAAGCTTAAGATAATTGATGCATCTTGCGCCAAAGAAGTATCTGCAATGTAATATTCATATGCTTTTTTCATCAGTGTGTAGAGACTACATGCAGTAATCTGGTGAGCGTATCGTGTCCTAGTAACACTTGAAGCAGTGATGAAAGATTCTGCAATACCAGACGAAGCTATATCTGCTTCTACAATGGCTTCTATCCAACCACTTGCTTTTAGAAGCCACCCAATTGACTTCAGTGCAGCCATTTCAACATGCAAGCCGCCAAACATGATGACGAACTTATTTTCACCATATTGCTGAGGCCAGTGCCATTGTATTTGCTTGGTCAATGCATAAAGTGGCTGATCAGCAGTTATGACTGGAATTTGCCCTGGGTTGAGGAACGCTATCGTCTCTCTAATCCTCTCCATAACATGTCGTATTGTGGCAACTGAGTGGGCTTGTTCTCGGAGGAGAGGTAGAATTGATGTTATGCTCACTTTGAAACCTAAACCTCTCTTCTCAGAAACATGGTGTGCCGACCAGGTTATGTTAACGTCATCATCAATGCTTTGTGTCAGATGAACCTTTTCTAGCCATTGAAATTCATTTGCTAACAAAAGCCTGGGAAAGTCAATATCGACACTTGTTGGATATTCAAACTCTGGAGGCGATGGAGTCTTGTTTTTTAGATATGCAGGATGAATGTTTGTGAAAGATTCTGGAATTTCAGGCACCCGTTTTATACTATGATTTTTGATCATAAGTGGCTCACGCAGTTCACCATCACTGTCAGACGTTGGATGTTGAAATAGTGAGATACTGGTACCATGAAAGGATGTTGTAGCTGTTGTTGCAGACGGATTGTGATCTATATTGTCCATAGCTGATGTGGTAAAAAGACCTTTCCTAAGTTTTGTAGGGCACACAACACCCTCTTCAGTGTACCTGTCAACAACGGCATCACCCAATTGAGCAGATATTTCAAGCACCCTGTCATATGAAATACTTAGTCCATGGTCATGTAACAGTTCCACAAGTCCTCGTTTTCGTGTTTTCCCATACAAAGATAGGCCCATAAAGATGAGAAAGGGAGTCTCACGATTGTGTGAATGTCTGAATGTGGATGAATTGCTTTTGTGGCTGTAGCAGTTGTACTGCAGGAGCTGAGCTACAGCCAAGTCTGTCTTTGATGAACCTAATTCCAGTTGTGACTTGATATCGCCGCCGTGCTCCACCATACAAACAAATTGTTGTAGTGATTGAGGAATAGAATTCCCACTGAGTCTGCACGGAATCTACCATTAAATTTCCATTCATGAGCAAGCATGTGTCTTCGCAAAATACTAGCAGCTTTGTTGAGTATAACAGCATCAGAAAATTCTGAAACTTTTGACAAGATTGACCCTGTATCCTCTGTAACGGACAAGATAACATCTCTCCCACTCTTGTGAGCTTCAAGTGCTGGTATATCTGACAAAAGCTTCTCTTTCAGTCTTGTTGAGTGAACATATGTGGCAAGTTCATGCAGTTCCAACTGTTCAAGTCGTTGTTTATACAGTGTGATGAGATCTACAAGTTTAAACACAACTGGTGCATCACTGTTCGTATTAGTTTCAACTATATAAGCAAGAAGCTTTGAATATACCAATGGATGGATTCCTTTTTTCTGAGAATCTTCATTTTCCTGTTTTTTGTAGAGCAGCAAGGTGACATCTTTTCCTATTGTAAAGAGTTGTTAAACAATCTTTATGATACTTCAACTCTTGTGCAATGGTATCACCAGCACTCAATCGGGCAAGAATTTTACATTCACCTAGAGTTGTGGCACATTCATTGAGCCTACTGCTGAGCACCATTGCCATGACTTCACATCTTTGTCCATCATCTAGAAATTCTTTGTCGCAGATGAAACATTGTTCTGGCTTTAAACTCACTCTTCGAGTCTTTGAACAACTCTTGTCAGTATGTTCCTGAGCGTCAGATGCCCTTTTCCTGGCCCAATCAAGTTTGGTATTTTTTAACAAAGCACGGCAACTCTGATGGTACTGAGCATTGTTTTGCCGCAATGTATTTTCAATACCATCACTTTCATCAAGCCTAGCAGGATTAATAATCATGGGCATCTGACGGAGTTCTTGAAAAAGAGGAATATTTGTAGCCAGCATTGAATATCCATCTGATTTACTGCGACCTGGAATGGGACTACTGAGATCCTCTCCGTTTTATCTGTCTGACATAGGCAGCATTTGCTCCAATCAGTTTTCACATTTGACGTCTTCTCAATAGACATTCTGTAAATGTTATAGGCTTCAGGCCGAGGGTTTATCCTTTTACCACCTGTAACCACAGTTACCGAATATATTTTGACACATTCAGATATGGGATATAACTAGGTTCAGAAAGGTAGGTTCCTACACCTAGCCCGATCATTCATCCAGTATCATTTAAGTCCCGTGCGATCTGTACACCATCCAGGTAACTATAGCCCCATTACCTTTGGCTCGGCTCTCCCGCGCTGGCATATCCTGTCAATTCAGGTGCGGCTATCTAACAGACTGAACATTATTTTGTCCATGGGGCTTATTAGACAGCATTTGGGACACTGAAACATGAACAGTGTGTCCGTAATCAGTTGATACTGGACCTCATGCTGAGTTTCACATCAGTGATGTCACTGTTATGCCCTGGTTGTGTCATGACAATCACTCTCTTACATATGACATATTATAAGAATGAGCTGAAAGGATTAATTTTTATAACTAATACATTCAGCTCACTTGGGGAATTGAATATCAAGTCAATGATTCGGTTTAATGGCAATAAAAGGCAAAAATTGACAATATTTGCTTAAATTCATCTCATATATGTGCCTTTGTGGATTGTAGGACTCATTTATCGGTTATTTTTGTGTCATTTACTGCTTTCCCATCCCCTAAAACATATAATTTGACTCAAAAAATTGTGAAAATCGGTTAGATACTTTGTAAACTAGCAATATTGGATTTCAGAATGGCGACCATCTTGAAAATGGCGGCCATCTTGGATTTTTTGAGATGCCCAAAAGTTTTTTTCGGAAGAGTAGACCATTGTGAGCAATCGTGCCAAGTTTCATGCTTGCTTACCAAAATGAACGATTTTTCCTTAATCTGCTCAGCTAATCGGAATGATACCTTATTTGTTGTTGATTTCACTCTTTACAACTTGAAGGAAATGAAAAAATGTTGCATGAAAATAAATCTTAAAATATCTATAGATATTATTCATAGTGTAGTCAATTGTGGGGATTTTACATTAAATTTCGTTAACAATACATAGGAGCCCTATTTTAAACCGAACCATACTTTATTCTATATAGACAATAATTTAAGCTACACACCCACCTCATGTTAAAAAAAAATCCATTGTTTCATCTATCTCTAAAAGAATAACTAAATCATATATGAATGATCATTTGTGTAATAAAAATAAAACATACTATAATGAGGCTTTAACTAGATCAAGATATAAAGATAATATTAGCTTTAACAAATCTAATAACGAAATAAACAAAGCTAACAAGTTAATCAATATGGCTGCATATCATTTGATAGGGCTATGGATAAAATAGATTAAAGAATAAAAATAGGAGTATAATGATAGAAATGAAAAAAAAATCTAATGATTGAAATTAATCTTGGGAATCTAATCCACTTAATTCAGTTAATAATAAAAAGGAAAAAAATAGGAGGTGATCTGCTCTACGGTGTAACCCACCATACAGTAAATATATTCTCTAGGATATGCGAAAAGTTTTTTTATAATATCATTAACAGGTATTTTCTCAGAGATAATAAACTGAGTAAATTCTTTCATAAAAATATAATTAAACAATATTTTTCTACTTGAAAAAAATCAAGCCGTATATATAATAGGATATACGAAAAAATCTAGCTGCATTTATAATAGGATACACTAAAATACAACTTACATGTCGTATAAATGATGGGCATGAGCCTATTAATTCTAATAATGTTACCGAAAACAACTGTAATAGTAAAAACAAGAATAATTACCCATTAAGTAGAAATTGTTTAGATTCAAATGTTATATACGAATATAGCATGATTACTAGAAATAATAATCTTTAAGATTAGTTCAGATACACTTTTAAAGAAAAATGTAGAAACCATTTGTGTTCTTTAAAACTTGAGTTAAAATCCAGATCTAATAAAGTTATTCTTTAGTTAAATATGTTAGGGAATTAGTTAAAAATAATATTCACCATGATTTAAAGTGGTCAGTATAAGGTAAAGCTTATTAATATATACCTATCAAGTGGAAAAAATCTAATTCATGCGTTTTGAAATCTTTTCATATAGTAATATCTAATGAGAATTTGCTTAACAGAAAACCAAGAAATTATACAAAATTATCTTGAAAGAATAAGGTATATGCTAGCCTATTTCAAACTCTTATAAATAGTAGTGTGACACATTAAGCTTAAATTGTTATGTACATTGCAGCTTGTAGAATGGGAAAATATATCTTATTAATATTTTAGTATGTTAAGATGATTGTGCTAAGGTTAATCTTATTAAAGCAAAATTTCTGTTAATTTAAAATTAAATTTAATATTAATATTGAGTTTGCTACGAATTAGTTAACATGCGAATATTAATAAGATTAACTATTCTTTAGGTTTAATTAAATAGGGAAGATGCTTGAAAATTTTGGGGTTGTACAAATTTGAGTATTCTGTTTCCATTAACACTCAATATAATTATAATTTTTAGACACATACTGCAGTGCATAGTTGAAACATTAAAGGAAAATATTAAATTGACTTGAAGATTTGAATCTACTTGATTAAACATATACATATATAGATAAACATATACATAGAATTATTTTGAGGGGAAAATAAATTAACTCTGTTATATATGCTGCAGACCGACTACTTTTCATTGTGTCAAAAAATCATTTTTTTCAGTGTTGTCCCATGAAGAGATATATTTAAATATTTGAAGAAATGTGAGGGGTGTACTCACTTTTGCGATACACTGTATATATACATATTCATACATATAAGCACATATATGCATATATATGTATATATATATGCAGATATATACATACATATGAATATATATATATATATATATATATATATATATATATGATATATATGCATGCATCTATGTATATATAGCTGTGTGTGTATATATACAAATATACATGTGTGTATATTTATTAGCTACAGCACTGAGTTCTGAAGAAACCGTTAGGTTGGTGCTCTCAGTGTAAGCGAAAAATAAAAATAAATATTTTTATAACAAATTTATATATTGGATATATACCAACTTTATTACTAATTATTAACTTCGATTTTATATTATGTATATAACTACTTCATTTACTCACATAAAATTAATATACGAAAGTATAAATTTATGCGTAAACTTTAAGTATTTACTTCAAAAGTGCTCAATACGTAGGTAAAGCTCGTTAGTAAGTTATAAAATATATATGGCGATTAAGCTACACTGAATATTCCGCGTTTCATCCACTCTAGGACTCTTCAGGCTTAGCGCATAAGCCTAAAGAGTCCTAGAGTAGATGAAATGCGGAATATTCAGTGTAGCTTAATCGCCATATATATTTTATAACTTACTATATATATATATATATATATATATATATATATATATATATATATATATATGTACGAACAGCTGATGCATAATACAACTTGTTTTTTCAGTTGCCAATACAACAAACTGCATCAATGTAAATAACGTTAAAGGAAACAAAACCTTGTCAAAATATTACAATCTATAAACACTAGACTGGAAACAAATATTAACTTCATCCTTAAAAAATGAAAATGTGAAAAGCGACACAGATACATCAGTGCTGATTTCTTTTGGTGGTTATTTTTACTTCTTTTTAATGCAACTGAAACCTCCATGTCACCCGCAGACATTATGATAGATGTTATTGTGTTGATAGATGTCTATGTTTCTAACATATAATAATAATTACTCAAAAGAAATAAGGAACAAATAGAAAGAAATACTCGCTCATTTGTTTTCTTGCTTTTGTCAAAAACTGACAGGCTTAGTTGTAACGCCTGAGGACAACAAAGAAGCCGCATGTAGCAGAAGAAAAGACAAGAATTTTACAAGAATAAGTGTAAAAAATTATCAAGAAAACCGACTGTATACATACCTAGATACAAGTTGTTACAAGTGATTGAATTTGTATATATAAGTGATTAAATGTGTATATATGATAGTGTGTGTGTGTGTGTGTGTGTGTGTGTGTGTGTGTGTGTGTGTGTGTGCTCCTAAAATGAAAAACGCTAAAAATTCAATAAAGTTACAAAATATAAATTTATACAGAAATATATCTGCTTAATTAATTTGGTATTTTCTAAATCGTGTATTCTATGTGAATCTTGATACACCACAACGACACACACACACACACACATATATATATATGAGAGAGAGAGAAAGAGAGAGAGAGGGAGGGAGAGAGAGAGAGAGAGAGAGAGAGAGAGAGAGAGAGAAGGAACAAACGTTATGTGTTCATCAACGTTTCGTCTTTATTGGAGAACTTTATTTGGATGAATGAAATTAAGAAAACAAAACACCAATACAAATATTTGAAAATATACTTTTTGATGTAATGAAATGTATGACCTTGTTCCATTTTAAAAACAAAAAAAAATGTAGTTGGAAATTCAATAGGGAGGCATAGCGTTGTGAAAGAGAGTAATACTTTTTTTTTTTATTCTTTATAACGTCATATAGCCGTTAATATATTTAAAAAATTAAAAATATATGCATAGTCTTTTTGGTACAAATATGTGTGTTATAATATAAATATGGATGTGTAACTGAAATGAAATGAGTGTATTTTTGTAATATAATTTATTGACTGATTATATATATTAGTTATTATCTATGGTGTGAGAGAGTTAACCTATTTCTAAAATTAAATTATGTTTTTTTAATAGGAGTTTACTTATTAATGGCGATACATTATAGAAACCTTTACATTGTTTAATTATTGATTCTGAAAGGAATTATAAAAGAAAACATTGTAACGTGTAATTCTCACAATTAAAACGACCTGTAATACATTTATTCGTCTACTATTGTGTCTCCCATGTTTTATGTCACTTGTGTCGAACAACACAAGTTATGTTATGAGGATAACGACATCCGGTTGCTATGGTTATAACAATTATTGCAGAGTTTTACTTTTTATCTAAACTCATGAGGATTCGGACTTAAACGTAATTGTTGAATACTGAATCTGTTCAAAACTTTAATGAAGCCTTTCTTAAAAAAAAAAAAAAAAACCGAAACTAGTAACATTAGTTACTGGGCACTTTCTTCACATCAATGAGGTTTATTACTTATCGCCTGAGTTGTTCTCCTTCATGAGGGATTATCAACGGGTTAGAAAAGGACATTTTCAACAGAATTTGAATTTTATTAGTTCCTTTGACTATAAATTGAATTTCACGGTTCTGGTATCATCACTGTGCATGCATCGTTTTCATATGCTATCACCTGAACTTACGGTTATTGTTAGGATGAAAAAGAAATACAGAAGCCATTACATAGCACAGCTTCGTATTTGAAAATTCAAATATTTCAAATTTGCATTAAATTTGATATGTAGTCATAATACATCAATTAAGCAAAATCCCCATTTATACTTATTTTATACTTAATGCTCATTAAGTTTAAGCTTTAAATGTTAAACACCTTTTAGAACCAAAATCTAGTAATAGATTTTAATCAACATTAATATGAGGATTTTATACATATGTTTCGGTTGTATTATATGTTCATTTAGATTTTTGTAAGGGAAAATAAAAGTGGACCAAAACTGTTCTGTTTGAGTAATTTATTTTATTCGTCCTAAAACGGGTATTACTCTAGTAATATATATATATATATATATATATATATATATATATATATATATATATATATATATATATACATACGTGTGTGTGTGTGTGTGTGTGTGTCTAAAATCGCCTCCGTTTTGTCTTGAGACACAATGGATATCCTCTGCAAGATTTGTATTTGTATTTTCTTTTTAAATAAATAGAAAAGAGGGTTTTTAATATGAATATCAATGCACACAAAAGAAAAACGAATTTCTAAGAGTATATATATATGTGTGTGTGTGTGTGTGTGTGTGTGTGTGTGTGTGTGTGTGTGTGTGTGTGTGTGTGTGTGTGTGTGTGTATGTGTGTGTGTATACAGCTATGGTCAAAATTATGAAGCACTTATAAAAAAACTTAAATAATAGTTTAAACTTACGCATTTAAAAGTTAAGAGTACAGTGAACAGTTGAAAGCAAATGTAAAATATTTAACAGTAGTTCGTAGCAATTATTTCCTTTTAAGCCTCCTTCAAGAGTTTTAGCTGAGTTTCATAATAAATCCATTCCAATATTCCAAATTATTCATTGTCATACTAAAAGTTGTTTCATATTTTTCATGTAATATTTTATTCCTTTCAGTGCTATAATAGTATATTTAATTGAAATTGCCTCCAGAGAAACAGCTTTCAACGATTCAAAGGGCACAAATTGTCGCTTTATCTGGTGAAGGATATTCTCAGGTAAAAATTGCCAGGGAGATTTAATGTCCAAGGAAAGGAGTTTAAACTACAACTAAAAGATACAAGAGATCAAAGTCTTTCAAAAATAGAAAAGGACAAGGCCATAAAAAGTCTACAACCGCCAGGGAAGATAGATCTTTGGAAAGAGCATCCCTGTCAAATAGGAAGAAAAGTTCTTCACAGTTTGCTGCTGAACTTAGGGGGATGCAAACAAAACATATCAGCTCGAACAGTGAGAATAAAATTATTACAAGCGGGATTAAAAAGATTCAAAGCAAGGAAGAAGCGCCATACTCGTCTCGGGCCAACAAGAAAAAAACGACTAAAATTTACAAACAAAAAAAAAAAAAAAAAAAAAAACAGGAAAATTGGACACCTGATAATTGGACCAAAATTGTTTGGTTTGACGAAAATAACTTTGAGGTAAATTCACAGCTTCTATTTTATAAACTTTGACAGGAACAATTGAAATTTTTATTTGAATACACATTCATAACATCTATTCAAAAATAATAGCTAATTCTCATTTTTTTTTCATCAAATTTTTGACACCCCTACAGTGGCTTACGTTTGCCATAGGGAAGGAGAGGCATTTCATCCTGATTGTGTGGTTCCAACTGTCAAATTTGGAGGTGGAAGCGTAATAGTTTGGGGTTGCATGGCTTCTTCAGACTCTGGACTGTTGTACACATGTGAGGGCAGAATAAACTCCACAATTTATACTAACATACTGGACTAGGTTTACCAAATCTCTTTGACTAAATATTTTATAACATTCCAAATGATGTAATTTCGCAACAAGACAATGTCACATGCACTACGTCAAATGTTTCAATGGGTTGGTTTGAGAAAAAAGGGATTACAGTGATGAAGTGGCCCCTTCAATCCCCAGACCTTAATCCCATTGAAACTTTGTGCTCTCATCTAGGAAAAAAGTGAGAATGTATTAATATCCATCAAAAAAGAATTAAAGGAGAAACTTCATAAAGAGTGGCAAAAAATAAATCTTACCACCTGCAACAATTTAGTCAATAATATGCAAAAACGGGTAAAGGCTGTTATAACGGCAAAAGGTGGACATGCCAAATATTGATTGTTGTTAAAATAAATTTGTTAATGTTTATTCCACTATTCTTAACCTTTAAATTTGAATTAAGTTTGAATCATAATTTCGATTTTTCATTGGTGCTCCATAATTTTGACCAAGGCCATATATATATATATATATATATAAACTATAGTATTGTGTAAAATAAATATTAACAATTTTTTTTATACTTACAGACACTAGTTTTTCATGCTTATGCAATTATCAGAGATGATAATTGCTGCTGGTCGAGAGATTCGAACTCAGTCAACAAAGCCACCCTTGACATTGTGAGCTAATGCCTTTTCTCCAGACTACCAGCAATTAATACATGAATGGAAGGAAATGAAATATTTTTGAACGCCATGTCGATAAATAAGTTATAAGAGTATTCGACGATAGGAAGTCAAAATCATGGGTTTTCACTAAAGTTGACTGCTTTTTTTTCTCAGTTCCATGAGCGAGGCTCAACTTATATATATATATATATATATATATATATATATATATATATATATATATATATATATATATATAGAGAGAGAGAGAGAGAGAGAGAGAGATCTGTGTGTTTCCTGATTACATGATTATAAAGTAATGCCAATAAAATTGGATCAACCAACTGGAAATATAGTAAGGCGCTGATTCGTAGTAATAATAAATAAATATCACTCACTTCTTTTAGTTAAATATATGCAGCATTCACTTTGATGTGAAGAATTTTTTTCACTGTCACACTACTTCAATTACTCTTTAAAGACAGAAGTGAGTTTTGCATCATTCCTGGATTTGCTTAAAATCTCTTTAGCGAGCAGGGGGGAGATAATAAAGATTATATCAAGGAAGCGTCTTTCATAAATATTCCCCAAGAACTGGTCGTAAACTGAATGAGTGTTTGGTACTTTTGCCAAAAGATTCCAATCTGGATGATGAATAATCCATCTAGCACTCAGATATAGATAAATGTAAATTAATGTCTCGATTGCATCACAAGCAATTACGAACGGTTGGAACAAGCGAAAACTATTTCTAGACAACAGATAATGCAAACAGCATATCATTATCATTGGACAAACCAAAATGATTTTAGCTTATTCAAAACAGTCCATACACACACTGAAACACTGAAACACACACACACTCTCTCTCTCTCTCTCTCTCTCTCTCTCTCTCACACACACACACACACACACACACACACACACACACTAATTAAATTATAAAAACGAGGAATAAACTTTATATAGGGTAGGGCTTTATTAAATCATCTAATCAGTAAGGTCAAAAATAGTAAGAAAGTGGAAAATAACCGCTTTAGGCTATGGCATTTCTAAAGTTAAATGCTTCTCATCAGAAGATAAGAAAAGCCGGCATTATAACAATATAAGAGTATACAAATAAAACCGGCTTCAGAACATTTAGATTAGAAATGAAGAAAAAACAGGCGGTGAAAAAATAGGGACTACTAAAAGAGATGAGAATAAAAATCGAAAAGTTGTGATAGGGGAAGGGGGTAAAAACGAAAAAGAGAAGAAACGTAAAAGAAGGAGTAAGATAGAGAAATACCTATGAGTAGAGAAAAAAAAGAAATAGAAAACTTTGAATAGAAGCAGGATGGAGAAAAGTAAAAAAAAATCCACAAATAGCCTAACGAAAATACTTGGAGTAGTAATTCAGGTAAGTTGGTAGTAGTTTATTACAAATCTCTTTGAAAATAAAATTCAATGTAAAAAAAAACGGGTACAGCAATCCTGTAAAGAACGTCAAATGTCTGTCATCGGATAGTAATTTAGGATAAAGTACTAGGTAAAAGTGAATTTTAAGTGATGCTTTTTTGGAGATTGAAGGTTACATTCTCACTATGGGCGATACAATGTATACAATTGCAAATTACTTCGGACTTCTACCCGGTCATACTGACGGAACGAGAGCATGTTACCCTCATGGATTAAATGAAATGTTCAGTTCGAAAATATGTACATATTCCCAAGTTTGTAGGAAGATTCCTAAGTTCGACAATATACACCTGAAGAATTTTTGGAGTTACATCGGTTGAAATGTAAAAATAACACTCCAGATGAGAACAGTAAACCAAGTAATTCAAATGATGCAAAAGCAATTATGATATGCCTTTTTAAAATGATGATAGTCCTCATAAGCCACAGCTATTTTGGCATGCACCTAATAAACACTGTTGTACTATCACATCATTCAGATATTTACCCTTGAAGTGGGGAGCCCTTTCCCTTAAAAATATGAAAAATATTGAACAGCCACTTCCTGACAAGTAATTGGTGAGTCGGCATATAATCGAATGGTTTCTCAATTTTGGGACGGGAAAGTTGGGGTTATTTCTTTTCTGTTTTAAATAGAAGTGCAGGGGGGGCTACTTTTATCATTTATATTTATACTTTTTGGTCGGTGGAGGAAGTTATGAAACCATCAACCACTCTCTTCTTTGCTTAATCGAGAATGATTAGTGGCCTATTTGCGTCACCCAATTTTGAAAGCCTTTATTGATTAATTATTCTTGGTTTGCAAAACAAGATACTTATTTTGCAGACATGTAGCAGCTGTAAAAGTGTCAGCAAAAAAAAAAGAGATAAAAAATTGGAATATTTTGTAAGGTGATAATTTTTCTATAAAAATTTAATTTGCAATGAGACCCACTTCCTGTCCCGTTACCGTAAATCCAGAAGTGAACGGTTTCTTAATTTGGGGACAAAACATTGGGGTAGGGCATTGCTTTCTACTCATCCAAATTATGTTTATCCATATTAAATCGAAATAAGGGTGGATTGCTTTTGTAAAAATTTTCGCTTTTCCAGACGTTTTTGATAGTAGGGAGTATAAAAACGGTGACCCCTTCACACAAAAATAAAATCTGAGCATGACAGAAAATACCAGTATTTGGCTAAGTACCAGTAACGATAATGAACTTCACAAAAATATCTACACTAAACTGTTTCTTTTACCCTAACCTAACCATAAACTCAGTTTTATTTCATTCTTGCAGGAGTTGCAGCACAAAAATGTATCCTAAAACATTAAATATTATTTCCGTATTTAAATTTTATTGTGACGTGACTCGTACTACATGTATTCTGGTCACTCAGAGATATAAAAGAAGGTGCACTGAGCATCCAGGAAAGTGTTTATTCCATTAACATAGATTATAACTAACACTTACTATAGTAAATACATTTTGTTCCACTACTTAATGAAGTAGTTATCTACATTTTTTTTCTGTTTATCATTGTTTTATTTTGTGCGATATAACAAATGTATTCTCGAAAAAATATTTTAGGCGATTCCTTTGTTGTGGATATAGTTTATAGTTTATAGTTAAATCTTTCTTTTATATTCCAATCCAGCAATGCTGAGACACATATATATGAATATATAAAAGTTAATGTTTTTTAAATTGCCAGATCTATTTAATCTCAATGAAAATGGATTCTATTTTCAAGCATATATATCATTTGTAAACAATTCAAATACTGCAAGTATATTTATAGCACACTCATATAATTTTATTTGATATATGGTACGTCTTACAGGTATTTCGTTGAATGGTATACCAAACTCACCAGAGACTTATATAAATCCATAAAAGATTTTTTCTTTTAGAAAAGAACCAAAGATGGAAGGAGAAACAGAATTCTGTTAAAGTCATATGAAAAAACGATCAAAAACCTTATTAACTGTAGGTCATTTTAAAATCATAAGAGCAAAAAATAATTTAAAAAAACGTATTAATCATAGATTATTTATAAATCGTTCCAAGAATAAAAACCTCCATAAAAACACAGATACTACGAGGGTGAAATTGATGCAATATACCGTTAACGTTTTTAAATATATACTGAAACTATATTTGTAATATTTTTCATATTTAATTTTTAATGAAAATGGATCGATAATTCAATCCATAAGTCATAAGTACTTTTATACTTGAAATATCGATTATTAGGAAACTAGTTTTAATTTCATTAGGTTTACAAATCATATATCCCAATTAAAGGGAAATATGAAACTAAAACTTAGCCATTGGAATTAACATATGGTATGGCTACCTAAAATGTAAACTAAAATTATTTCCTCTTGCCTAACTCAAATAAAAATACAAGATATATGTATGTAGTTTTTATTATTAAGATCCAATACTATGAAATAAAATATATTAAGTTACCTAATCTATTATTTGATTGACTATAACTAAAATATAGCAAACCTAATTATACATAAAGACACGATAATTGCAATATTTCAAAACGTACACCGAATATTTACATTCAAATGATGTAATTCTTTTGGAGTTTATTCCATTAGACCAGTAATTATATTTCTTTGTGTTAATATGAACAAAAAACAAATTCACATAATACTAAAATATATTTACTACCACACTAATGAGATTCTACTCTCTATATGAATTAACAACTAATCCTAATACTTAAAGAGAAGAATCAGTGTTCATTTAATTGAATATGAAAATATATTATCAACTATCGAAACGTTAAAACTTTAGTTATGTTTAATACAATTTTTATTTAATTTTTTTTTACTATTATTATTAGTAGTAGTAGAAGAAGTAGTATTAGTATTACTATTACTATTATTAAGTTAGTTTATTTAGTTTGTTATTGTAACTTCATCTATAATTTATTCTACTAGAAGCATTTCGGGTAAGTTATTGTAGAAAAATACCAAAATGCCTAAGTTTCGAAATAGACTAAGAAAAAAACTATTTAATCTACAACAATCTATGATTTTCTAAATGCAATATACAATAATTTATTAAATATACAAGGGATTGATAATAATCTATACGACATATTCAAATAAAACCACAATTATGTTCATATATACATGCCTTTATATGTAGCTATCCTGTATTTTTTATTTAAATATATGTATATACCCTTTTAATTTTATTCATATTATAATCCTATTTTCTAGTTCATTCAAAAACTGGGATACCAAAATGTCATCGCAAAATGCATATAACCTCGTATTCAATGAATTTAAGTAGAGACCTCAATTTAAGAACATATAAACTACAATAACTATTACTACTTAAACGTAGGGATGTGACTTGTACAAAGAATTAGCTTAGGGACCAATCATCTGATTCAAATTATACCTTAAAATTTCGGAACACGATAAACCTTATAACCTATTTTCAAGTGGAATTAAAAAAAAAAGTTTTTTATAATGTTAATAACCTAGAATTTTTACATAAAATATGTTTCCATTATTTGTACTAGAGTAAATAATCCAAACCAAATCCACAAGGACCTTAAAGAAAAACTTACCTACATTTTCTACTTATTTAAATCCAGTAATTAAAGAATGCATTGCATGTTTTCTTGTATTGAACTTATGCCTCTGCTCTTAATTTTATTCATTCAATGATTCACCATTTATTAATTCAAATAATCCCTTATGCATTATAGCCTACAAATTAGTGCAATCATAAATAAACTATACTAATTACATTATTATAATTATTAGTATAATATGAACCTTTAATACAATACATGTCTTATTTTAGATCTGATGTATGAATTATAGTTGATATTATTAGTCTTCGTTTTCTAGATTTGAAATATGCTAGCATGTATCTAGTTCTATCTGTACAACTTAGAATGATTTTTTGTTTTTTCATTTAACAAATTTTCGTTGGAAGTGGCTATATGAAAAGATTATAAAGTGCACAAATTACATTATTTTCTTATTATGAATGTATTTATTTGCCTCACCTAGAATGGACCATTTTAGTTTATAATTAATGTTACTTATGACTAAATTCCTAACATATCAAACTAAAGAAGTAGGAAGCCATTGAGTCCAATTTTAATCGAACATATATATGATTTCTATATCTCTCCTTGAATGTGATGCGTGCGGAACCGACATAAGGTTCGGAGTCACAAACAAAAACTACTTTACATTTATATACTGAATTTGTAATTAAACAGTTTCCGTTTAATAGGGATTCGGGTTTTTTGTTTTTTTTACTATTACAATTATTTTTCGTTCTATTATTGCTGCCACTTAGTTCAAGTGCTAATTGCGATCAACCTGTCTTCTGTATTTTATTGTTATTATATCCTAGTATAGAAGCTGCTAAATTTTTTGCAATCGAGAAAGATAATTTAATTGTATTCTTATTAAAGCATTTACCCAATCTGATATTTCTAGGAACATTCATATCAACGATACTGTAACAAAAACTGGTATGTTTGAAAGAACATGTTTTCTGTATGGCGGATTAAACCATATAGCAGATTATCGTCTATTTTTTCTTTATTTTGTTGTTTTTGATGGATTGTGCATTAGCTCTATTTATACATCGATCACTATTCGATGCAATTTCAATAATATTGTTACTAGCCCTATTATTATTTTTCTCTTCAATTTCTTTCCCATAGACTTATATGATATGCAACCATATTGATTAAAACTAATTAATTTGTTTGCATCAATATTAGATTTGCTAAAGCTGATTGTATCTTTATAACCTGATTTAGATAAAGTTTCATTATAGCATGATATATTTTTATTGAATAGCTGCTCATTCTTAGACAGTTTATTAATTGTTTTTAGAAATAGAAGTAACAAAGGGTTTTTAATAAAAGGTATATATATATATATATATATATATATATATATATATATATATATATAGTCATCCACATACAGTACTGTTTCGCTGTTTCACAGCTCATCAGTGCGGCTATATATATATATATATATATATATATATATATAGCATGTATCGTAATATAGTCATTAAAAATAATAAAATGTTCAATTGGAAATTCTACAAGAGCTAATATAAAGTATTTTATTCGAAAACTTTATATAAGAGTGTCTGTAGGGTGTACCGGGGTTTCATCGATCTGACCATGCTAGTTTTAGAGTACAAACCAACTTATAGCTTTCTTTCCGAGTCTTCAGCTAATGAAAATGCTGAAGAGTAGGGCTGCCACTATAAGCCGATTTCTACCCAGATCCAGAATAGTCTAATCGATAAAACTCCAGTACACCTAACCGATAGTGTAATCTATAGTGTTTAAATAAAATACTTACTTATATGTGTGTGTGTGTGTGTGTGTGTGTGTGTGTGTGTGTGTGTGTGTGTGTGTGTGTGAAATAGTTAGATATGTGAATAAGTTTTGTTTTCTGTGGATTTGTATACTTTTGTTTTTACATAGTGTAACAATATAGTGTTAGTTCCAATAAGCCGAGATCTTTTTAATTTGTCACAAGAATAAAAGAAACTGAAAATTCTTCCACACAGAATTTTACATTTCAATTTAAGGAAAAGAAATATAACAATACACCCAATAGAATGAGAACTGAAAAATGAGGAGCTGTTTTGTCCTCTCTGTAGGTAATACTGTAAAGGATCTCCTCTTAAATTTGTCATCATGCCATATTATTTCTGTGGAAGGTGAATAATTGCCAACTATCAAATATAGATCCACGATTTATAACGATTTTTATAACCTTAACAACAATGGATATATTTATTCCCATTTAATGATTGATGGATGGTTAATAGCCAAGTTTGCATGCGAATTATTCAACTGTAAGGAATAATATGTCAAATTTAAGTAGACTGGCTTGTTTTGTTTACTTGGAAAATGACCAACTTTCTTAAATATAACCATTTTAGTTTGATGTTTTTTATGGTCTCCATTATATTATCCTTTAAAAAAGAAATTCCCACCTCCTTTATTTTCTTTCGTTTTCATAAATTATCATTTTTATATGATTTTACGCATCCACCGATCATTTTGCTATGCATTTGAGATAATTTCATTATTCATATGCCATTCTGTGGTGATTGATTATGAATTCTCAGAATATGTCAAAATGCTAAAAAGCGAAACACAAAGAACAGAACTCATAAGAAACGAAGGAATCATGATAGACTAACTCCTGTTGTTCGTTCCAAAGTTGGGGGTGTTTATCTATCTATCTGATTCCGTTCTTATCTATCTATATATCTATGAAAATATGTTCTTATATATCTATCTACTTAATTATTCTGATCTATCCATAAATGTATATATTTAGCTATCTAATTCTGCTCTTATCTCTCCTCTGCCTCTTCATACATATATATCGCACAGCGTAACCCAGATATAAGATACTTATTCTCCTGTATATATATATATATATATATATATATATATATATATATATATATATATATATATATATATATGTATATATGTATATGTATATATATATATATATATATATATCATACTGCAAAATCACGTTTGTCACACCGGTTCCCATCAGATCACCGAAGTTAAGCAACGATGAGCCTGACCAGTACCAGATGGGTGACTATTTGAAACTTCCAGATGCTGTGTGTGCTCTTCACTTATCTCTGCATTGTTTCCAGTCTTCCTAGACTTCTCCTTGCCACTGGAATCAAACAGTACCGATTCAGAAGAGGTGTGGTTGGAAATTGTGCAACCCTTGTCATACAATTACACACACAACTGTCCCTAGAGGGGGTATCCTTTGTCTTTCGAGACTGAACGTAGGCTGTTGTGCTATATATATATATATATATATATATATATATATAATAATTTTCTTACATCTAATTATTTTCTTATCTACCAATCTAAGAATGTTTTTATATGTATCTATTGTCTTTGTATACATACTAGACTACCCGTAACCTGTTGGGTCAGTATATGTTGGGTCAGTATAAGTAGTGGCTAGCTATGGAATAGTGAGTATATTAATTATGGCAAAACTATATGCGCTTGCACGTACAATAATGGCCACCACTTTTACCATAAACAATTAATTTGCATTATATCTGAAAAACTACTCATTTGCAGAAATTTAAATGCTATATTCATTTTCATCACACCCGAAACGTATAAAAGTCGTCATTTTAAAGGACAATGTTAAAGTGGAAACCAAGTAAAAATTTACCAAAACTTCTATTTTTATATTTGCTTAAAAAAAGCTGCATTATATACTGTGTTGGTCATCCGAACCTTAAAATTTGTCTGACGTCACTTCCGCCAAATGGTTTTGTAAACAAAAAAGTGAAACTCTTTACGAAAGTACTTATCACAAGTCAACACCTATAACTTACTGGCGCTGTTGGATATATCGTTACTGATCCGAGGGAGATAATTCTATTTTACTTAGACATTAGCGTGCATATAGCACCTACCTTTTGGCTACTTTAGCTCCCTGTTTCGTATGTTTATTTTTTCTTATTAATTCCTGTGGAAAAAATATTTTAATTTAAAGAAAAAAAATGATATTTGAGCTGGACAATGAATCTTCTGGAAAAGTAAGCTACTCTAATTACAGAGTGAAATGTAATGATTTATGAAACTAGTTCATCGAAAGTTTTTTAGGACGATTCTTTAATTAAAAAACAAAAAAAAAAAACTTTTATTTATCTTTTTTTCATTTAATTATTTAGTTTTCTTTCATTTTCAATTTTTTAACAATCTAAAACTTTTTGCCTTTAGTTATATTTAGCAAGTTTTTCCATGCAAACATTTTATTTCATCTGTTTTTATTTTTACTTTATTTTTTTTATTTTTTATTTATTTATTTTTTATTTATTTTTTTTTCATTTATTTATTTTTTTAATTTTTTTTTATTTTTGCTTTTAGTTATATTTAGCAAGTTTTTCCATGCAAACATTTTATTTCATCTGTTTTTATTTTTACTTTATTTTAAAATATTTAAATTTTAGATTCTGTTGGCATATATTTATTTTTAAATTTATTTTTTCATACAAGAATTTGAGACGCTAACACCATCGCAAAACATTTAACATTGCAAAAGCATTTATTAAACAAGTTCGACGACTTCTTAATGAAATAAAGTTTATAACATTAAGTAAAGTGGAATACCTCTAAAAATGAACTTTCAAAAGGTAAGTCTTTATTTGGTCCGCTAGAACACATTTAACTAATCTTATAAACTAAATAAAGTTTCATTAAAAAAGCCGTGGAACTTGTTTAATAAATATTACATTTCACTCTGCAATTAGCGTCGCATACTTTCCCAGAGAATTCATTGTTAAGCCCAAATATCAACTTCTTTTTTGTTAATAATGTTTTTGTAATGTTAAATGTTTAGCGTTAGTAACCTCCCGATTTTCTTCAGGCGTATCTTGTTAAACTTGGCTATCAAATTCCATGCAGATTCCTGAGTTCCACAGAAATATTTCTCAGCTCAGCAAGATACACATGAAGAAGATCGAAGGTTACAGCAGCTGAAATGTTGCGAAAATAACACTCAGAATGAGAACAGTAGTCTGAATAATCCAAATAATATGAATTATTTAATTATATTATTCTATATAAATATATCCCATTATGTTATATATATATATATATATATATATTTTATATATATATATATATATATACACAGGGTGTCCCAATAAAATGTATACACTCTTTAAATGACCATAAAACCAACATTTATTATAAGAAAGAAAAGTTTCATACATCAAAATACTATAAACAAATATAAAAACCAGCTAATTATCGAAAGTGCTCAAATTGTTGGCCATTGTGGTCCATAATCAGCTGACAACGCTTACTGATTGAATCGAAAACGTTCCTAATCAGTTCAATTGATATGTTGACACATCTTCTTTCAATGGTTGCTTTCAAGTCATTCATTGTAGCTTGTTTTGTGGTGTGAACCCTATGTATAACATACCCCCCAAACCCGCCCCCCCAAAAGAGAAACATCCAGGGGGGGGGGAGGTCAAATCCGGTGAGCGTGGACAGTACTCGATACTTCCTTTTCATCCTAACTATTTCGCAGGTGACTATCAAGATATGCTCTTACATCATGATGATATTGGCGAAGTGCTCCATTCTGCTGAAGTGCCATTCTTTATTTCTAAACATCTCTTGGGAACGTAGCATATTCATGTAGCAAGTTAAAATAATTTAAAGAGTGTATACATTTTATTAGTACGGCACAATCACATTGACACACCGGTTCTCGCCAGATCACCGAAGTTAAGCAACGTTGAGCCTGGCCAGTACCAGATGGGTGACCATTTGAAAAGGCTAGGCGCTGTATGTACCTTCTGGGAAGGTTGGGCGTGTGGCCAGCACCCTCATCCTCTAAAAAGAACTCTTCGCTACAGAAGCATCTACAAAAAGTTGTAGATGGCCTATGCCCCTCCAGGGGTTCAAGAGCTAGGGGGGTTAGTATATTTTTACGCCCTGCATATATATATATATATATATATATATATATATATAAAGCTGAACGTCTGTGTGTGTGTGTGTGTGTGTGTGTGTGTGTGTGTGTGTGTGTGTGTGTGTGTAGTCACGAATAGGCTCCTATCTGGTTGACTATTTTAAAAAAACTGATTACATGTAATGATAGAAGATGTATCAAGGATCAGGAATGGATATGTTTGATCAGGCAGAACAGTGGTTCATAAAAATTGTGGGGTCTGCGTTCGCGCCTTGCTCCCTAAGTATGGAAATAAAAAATGAAAAAAAAATGTTTACAAGTGTTTTTGATATAGATGTACATAAGAATACTTTGATAAGTATGTTTTAACTTAAAAAGGGATGGTATAATAAAATTGTGGGTTCTGCGTTTGCCCCTGTACTCCATGGAAATATTGCACAAACTTTAACAAAGACTTTTCATATCTATTTGCGTAAGTATACTTTAATAATTATGTTTCAGTTTGAAGAAATATCGTATAATAAAATTAGGTGAGGGTCCACAATAACATCTTAACTTTAATCTTAATTCCAGTTAGCTTTTATTTAGTTTTTTGAGTTGAATCATATTGTGTCGAATAAATTCACCTCATAAATTCACGTTCTTATTAAAGTGAAAGCCAAAAAACAAGTTAGAACTTTAGACTATTCTCGACACAAATTTTGCATAACTTTATTTTTTCCTTCTCCACTTCCATGTGGCACTCTTTCGAAAATAGATAAATTGATAAATAATAAAAAATTTACTTGTTATAGTGTCAAAAGAAGGAAAAAAAATCCTGCTCACGTGATTACGTGTCTTTTAAAAACATTTACATAATCTTTTTATTTTTATTTATAGATCTGTTTAAGCTTTTTTTGTCAGTGTACTAGAAGGAATTCAGTTGATTACAACTCTCTCTGCATGTTCTTTACATTACAATAGTACAACCCTGAATCCGACGGCGCAATACTACACCGGTCAATACTGTAAAGCTGAAATGAAGCTGTTCTGCTTGAAAAGGGCGCCATTTTCTTCTTATTCATATTTATATCGATTCTTTGCTTTAAAAAACTCTAGGTAATTACGTGTTTACTTTTTTAATATCCCATTTTGCTGTTTCGGATTATTTTACTAAAATAAGTAAAGCTTCATTATTTTTCAAAACTATTTTCGTTTCTTTGTTTTTCGATATTTCGTTGATATTATTTAGTAAGAGTGTTTAGTAGAAAAGCCAACAAATGACTACCAGAAAAAATAAATATACAAGAAATAAATGTTACCATAATCAATAAAAGTTCAGTTCATATTTGTTTTGTTTTTAAGTAGTTTTTAATGCTCTTTACTTGAAATAATTTCAGAGAACCGAAATTAAAACGGAATTTGAGGCGATAACTACTCACATTAATTTTTATATAAACTACACATACCATAATCGAATATTCCTCAAGCACAAAATAACGGAAAACATTAAGATATGTTTATAAATATTCCTTACGTTGACGGAACTCTCTTAAATTGTTAACAGAATGCTCAGGTGACCCTCCTTCAAATTGAAAAAGTCGCTGCCATTTTGATTTTTTTAAACCGGTTCGTGAATTAAAAAAAAAATTTTTTTTACAAACTACTTAAAAATACAAACCAATGAACTTTTCTACCATAAAAGTAACTTTTATTGACTATGGTAACATTTATTTCTTGTATATTTATATTATTATATATATAACATTTTCTCTTTGTAAGGAAACATCATTTTGTTGGTCACTCTTGGCTACGAATGGAAACAAAGTTGATATCAAAAATATATTTTCGTGAAAATTATCTTTACTTTCATCATATTTTGCTTAGGGTAAAATTTTTGAGTATCAAGACCTATCTCTATACAACCCCCTCCTTTTCATAACCTATCATACTTTCATCAATCACAGTCCATTTTCTATAGGCTGTTTTTGAACTCAGTCAACGACGGGTACTTCTGCTAGTATATTTATATATATAATGCATATTATTCAGACTACATCTTTTCATCTTGGATGTTCATCTCAAGAACAGTAGACCAAATAATCCAACTAAAACAAATTATCAATCCTCATCTAAAATATCTGAAACATAATAACTAATTACGTTTATATATATATATCTATTAACTAATATTCATGTTCTCATATATCTATCTAATTATTATCTCATATGGTTTTTATTTAATTATATTCTGATGTATCTAATTACATTCCTATGTATTTAATTATGTTCTCGTATATCAATCATATTATGTTCTAATCCATCCTTCTAATTATGTTCGGATCCACCTATATTCTTATATATCTAGTAATGTTCTTATCCCAGTAATACTATTCGTATAAATGTGGACGAATGTTAGATCACCTCATGTCACTCTACTACAGTCTCACCAGATGTCGACTAATTCTGAAAACAAAGTTAAAGCACGCAAAATCAGTTAAAGCCAAAACAAACGCATTTTTTTCAATGATTTCTTCAGATTAATATTTAAAAGAAGAAGGCAACCAATAATGATAAAAAAAATTTACAGAAAGATAAAATTATTAAGCATGCAATTCCAATCATATTATTACAAAAACAATTACGTTTATAACATATCCGATTGTCCTCACTTTAAAGTCTTACTGTATTTTGACTCTCAATCACATTGAGGATTGAACCTCCAATCTCAAAAAGAGTCTAACGTACAATAAATTTTACCAAGTACATTATCCAATATACCACGGGTCCTTGCAGACAAATCCCATATGAATTTTAGGAACCTTAAATCTATTTTAACTTTTAACTGTACAATCTTACTACTCACCATAAAGGGATATTTAGTGATAAGCAGTAATATTTACGATTTACATGAAATTTGAAAAATGGATATTAGGCACAAGCATATTGCAATATATTCATGGCCCAATATATCTAAGTTTTTCATAAACCCATCTTGAGACGAGTATATCAATTATAATAGATTTTATGTGTGTAACCATAATTATATCACAGTGCTATGCCTCTGTTCAGTTTCAGGAGACACTGGATACCCCTGTAATGGTAGCAATGCATATAATTGTGAGGCAAGACTTGTGTAATCCCTAACCACACCTCTCTTTAATCAATACTGATTGGGTCCAGTGGCAAGGAGAGACCCAAGACTGACTGGAAACAATGCCGAGATAAGTGGAGAGCCCGTAGAGCTCTTGGTATTCTCAAATGGTCACACACTTTAGTACTGACCAGGCTCACGTTGTTTAACTTCACTGATCTCACCAGAACCGCTGTGTCAACGTTATTATGCCGTATATATATATATATATATATATATATATATATATATATATATATATATATATCGATATATATCACAGTACTTAAAGATATTATGCTATATTTACATTTTTTTCTGTTTATCGAGAATAATTTCATACTAACAGCTATAAATGTACTCTGTGCCTATATTTTTGCTATACCTTATTTATTTTCCTCATCACAAACGTAGAGTCAGATTCTTATGTGGTAAAAATCCAGCTCCCGAAAAATAAAAAAGTACTTCAGCCTGTAAGGAATTCTTTTTTATTGACCGAGGACAGAAAGATAACTGAAGTAGCAGAACAGATAATTGCAAGTCTATTGATCTATGTATCTGTTTTTTTTTTCTTTTTATCTATGTTTCTATATATTTATCGAAGTATGTTATTATCTATACATGTACAGTTATCTATCTATCTGTGTATGCTCTTGCATGATAGATATATAGATAGCCATATATCTATCATGTAATTATATTCGAATGTCCATCGCATCAGAGGAAACATTGGTTTTTCTTTCTGTTTATTTTTTGTTTTAATAATACAATACCCCGGGGCTGCTTCCCAACTGACTATAACATGGCTGTTTTCAGATTCACCATAAACAAACTCTTGTTGAACCGTTATCGTAAATTTATACACAATTCCCACCATTACAGATCATCACAGAGTTTATTCATTAACCCTTAACCTTAAGTGGCCTCTAGGCTTTGATAAGCGGTGTAAAAATTAATAAATACATAAATACAATAAAAATATCTTTCATTGTATTTGAATCGTTTACAAAAAAAATAACATAATCAACTTTTGTAGCAGAACTATTAACTTGCTACATCGCTGCTTAAATATAAAGTGCTAATTCTTGGGATAAACTTTTGCTTTTATAAGCAATAAAATGGCTTCTTCTATGGAAAAAGATATTTCTATCATGTGAGACTGGCATTTTCCCTTTATTTACTGCCTAAAAGAAAAAAAAAAGCATTCTTAAAAAGCAAATTCTTGCCAAGTTTCTTAGGAATGGCATGGCATTTACGCCTAAAAGTAGAATTATCTTGTTGAATCAATTTGTTGTGAATGCTTGAATGAGAATCTATGCTGTATTTTTGCCCTACATTCTCAGACATTTGCCAGCGTTTTCTTGCATGACCGGTTCACAATAGACACTATTTTAGAGGATTTTCACTCTCAATGTATCTTCTAACGCAACTGATACTTGAATACATTTTGTAGATGATGAGAAAGGGTTGGCCAAGTTTCTGAAGCAGGGAATCGTGACAAAATTTGACCCTTGACCCAATCATTTGAATTTTGGACTGATATGAAACATGGTCTGCGTGTGGAAATGTTAATAATTACTGCAGCCTTTCAAAGTATTTGTTCTGCGTCACTTGTGGCAAATGTGTCGTCTGCAATTGAGGAAGCAATCATTCAACATTTTGACATTGATTGAAACCAGAAACTGACATTCCCAATCTCGTTGGAATAACAACTGATAAACTTATAAGTAAATCGGTCGATGCAATATGCACTTTGAATGAAATTTGCATTATTTAATATATGACTGTATTAATTATTTTTGAAACATAAAATCTATGCACTGTTTAAATCAAGCCATTTTTTAATAACATTACCAAATTTGTCAAAATATTACAATACAGATCCTCCATTTAACCATTCTGACATAAGTAAAATCAAAATAAATGTAAAATAATCTATATATATATATATATATATATATATATATATATATATATATATATATATATATATATATGTGTGTGTGTGTGTGTATATATATATATGTGTATATATATATATGTGTATGTGTATATATATATGTGTATATATATATATGTGTATGTGTATATATATATGTGTATATATATATGTGTATGTATATATATATATGTGTGTATATATATATATATATATATATATATATATATTATATTAATAAAAGTGTATCTGCATAGCTTATTTCACCATTATGCCTTAATTTCTCCAATTTGTATATATCTGTTGCACCTCTGCATTGTATAGCCTTCTACAAATTTAAGTTACCTTTATATACACACTAAACAATGCTTCAAGCAACTACAATCATTTCTTACATTATTAAATGATATTAAATATCGCTTAATCTCGTATTTTCAAGAAAATGAATGTTTTATTTATTGCCCACTTGTTGGACCCGAACTCCAGTGTTTATCGGGAAAATCCTAGGAAATTACTGTTTCCACCCTTGAATCCCATATAAATATAAATTTGCTCCATGGAGAAATCGATTTTGCTAGGCAAGTTTTGGTTCTTTGGGAAGCGAAGGCGGAGGGTGGCTTAATAAAATGAAAGAAAGTAAAAGAAAAGATTGTTTTAATTTGTGGTGGATTGTAAAAAAATACTTGATAAACATAAAAGAAAAATTATGTACACAGATATGGTATTATCTCCTCTTACTCCAACTATTATAATCCAAACAGAAAATGTTGAACAAACTAAATAAGTAAATCTAAAACAGTGATTGGACATTAAATTTTAGTTGTTTTGTTTTATGCTATATAAACTAGTAATGGAACAATTCCAATCTTTTTCCTGGTTCTGATACAATTAACGATTTTCCTATAAATTCCTGATTTCGATACAAATCCCCATTCTGATTCTGACTTTTATTTTGTCTAAATATGGAATTGTTTCTTTCTCGTGTTTTTTTATGCTGATTTTAGAAAAAAGTTTTATGTTTCAAGTTCTTTATATATTGAAATATTTATTCTCAGAGTTTTATTTGATTGTTTTGTAGAGGAAAACTATTGTTTTTGTTTTTGACTTCGCAGAACATAGTTGAGTTTTGCAAAGGGAATAATAACATCAATGTATGGTGCATTGAAAGTTAGGAAGCTAATATCTTCAGGCAGTCTGATTTGGTATGAAACAAGAAATTTTGACATGGAGCATCATATCAAAGCAATTGTATGTATGTTTACGTCTATTGGAAATGAAAATGTTATTTTTACAACACAGACAAATAGATATTGATAACAAATGATGAAAAAGGGTTTATGTAGTTTTTGTTTATTATCCTTAAATTACAGGAATTTATATAAGGAAATATCTCAGTTTTACTTTATATGTAAGACTTATGTTTAAGTAAATACAATTTCAGCAGAAATAGTTTTTTTTTTATTATTGTTCATTCTGTCTCATAAAATACAGCATTTACTGTTGCATAAGAATTGCTTTAAATCCATTTTCATTTATTAAAAAATAGTTGTATTGCCATACATTTTTCCAATATTGTATAAATTATTTCAAATCTAAAATTGACAGGCTTCAAACAGTTTCTAAAGATATAATATCGAATTTCAGAAATAATTACTTTGATTTAAAATTTAAAACTCCTTTACAAAAAAAAAAAAAAAAAAAAAGAACAGAATAATAGTTTAATAGCTAAAGTGGATAAAGTATTCTTCTCATGATTATTTAATGTGTTTTCAAAGTCCAGTTGATGTCGACAAAGGTCTAGAGTCACTACAAAGCTATCTTGCCAGTTTCCAATCTTAATAAGATCAGCAAAAAATACAGAAGCAAAAGGAGATTAATTTATATTGGCGAGGTTATTCTATTAATACATCAAAGGCTTTGTATTTCATCATATATTAGAAATATGACAGAAAAGATAAAATAGTAATCCTGTCAAATATCGACTGGAAATGACTTTGGCTATTTCTTCTTTTTATTCTGTATTCATCGTTTTCCCATAGTAACAGATAGGACATGACACAGACTTGTAGCACGTATTTTACATTTTTAGCCAATCTATATATATATATGAGATCTATGGCAAAAATATGAAAATATATTTATCACAAGTATGCTTCACAAAAATTTTTGTGTTTCATTTCCCCAGGAAACCACCAGGAGATGCAGAATCGTTCATGTTTTATTCCCATAGGAGTTCGATTATTTCTGCATGATGGACATGAACGTTTCTGTGTTGCTTACCAAAAATATATTTTTGAGGATTTCCTGCAGAAATGAAAGATGAACGTTTTTATGTCGTTTACTTGCCATAAATAGATTTTCGTACTGTTACTAAACTCTGCTCACATATTGAGCACTGTTAAAGTAATTTCTGACAAGTACACATAAAATATATTATATTATTTTATAATATTATCTGAGATATGCAGGAAATAGTAATATGTGAGTTAACGTAGTGTCACTTTCTTCTCAACAGAGAAAAGGCAGCATTCTCTGTCTATGTTTCTGCTCAGTTAAAGAGCTTACCAGAGGAGATTGTGACAATGCCTACAATATCCAGGCTCAAACATTCAGACTATATGTCATCATCATCATCATCATCATTAGCAGCAGCACCACCACCACCACCACCACCGATTTAATGTCTGTGTTACATGCTAACATGTGTTGGATGACTTTTAGAAATTGACTTCCAAGCAAACCTATCTCTGGATAGGTCTTTATTTATCCCTTTTTTTCCAAATTCATTCTTATCACTTCTTTCTATGGTTCTTAACTCACTCCTGCCAACGACCATGTTACCTCAACTGTTCTACATCTATTAATCCAAGAAGATGTAGAACATTGTAATAGATGTAAATATATTACAATAGATGTAAATAACTTCTGTTTTTATACATGGCTTGTTACACTTTGTCATTTTTTAACAATAAATTGGTGTTGATATGGATATTAGCTGAATTATTTATCAGGAAGCAACCAAGAGGAAGGTCGATAAGACGGGCAGACGCTGTACACAATGATATCCATAAAATAGGCATTCACTTGGGCCAAACTTGTGATTGTGCCAAGTGAAGATAAAAATCCATTATTGTGGACTGCGCTGTAGCTCGGAACAAACGCAAAAGATAAAAAACGATTCACATCTTTATTGTTCTACTAAAGCTGAGAAAAAAAAATTCTTGTCCAAAGGCTTTCTTCCTATATATTTTAATCACGCAAAATGTTTGGAAAAAAAAAGCTTCCATTTTAATTTTCAATTAACTGACAAAGTGACTTACCTCTTCCTATGTATCTATCGCTTTCACTCTCTCACTGTATATTATTTGATCTCCCTCCCTGCCTTTATTTTATATGCTATCACTTTCCCTTAAATATGTCTGCCTGTTTGTTTTTTTGTATCTCTTTCTCTCTTTTTCTTTCTCTCTCTCTCTCTCTCTTTCTCTCTTTAGTCACTAACAGATGATCAATTTCGCTACATGACTGCTTTAAACCTGCTCCTTGCTCTCTCCTCTGTATTGACAAAGCCAGTTTACTGATGCCATTTAATAGTGATGGGACGATTCCAATATTTTTCCAGATTCTGATACAATTAGGAATTTCGTACTAAATTCCTGATTCTGATACAATTATCAATTCCAATTCCGATTCTTTATAAATCTCTAAATATTTAACTGTAAAAATTTTTTTTTCCCCGCAATTATTGTAAAAACACATGTTAAATGGGCATCTATTTTCCCAAGCATAAAAACACACTTGTAGGGGATGGTCTATAGATTTTAGTTTTACTTGTAGTTTAAAATCAATAAATATGTATTTGTTTATTATTATTACCAGTAGTGGAGAATTTTGTTTTAAACAAAATCAAATACAAAAAGATAAAGAAATTATTATACACACAATTTTTTTCTGATTCCGATACCCCAAATAGTTCTAACTTTTTCGATTCCGGATTCCGATCAATCATCCAAACACTACCCTTTAATATATAGCTAGAGAGAAGAAATAGAGAAGTTCCAGTCCCTGAACTATTGCAACAATGTATCATTCCTGTGCTTGTCTTAAGAGTAATTCTACATAATGTGCTCTGGCAAATTTATTGCACTTCTCAACCGAACTAGCATAAAAATCCCACCTCTTCACTGGAGAGGCTTTCAGATACTGGAAAACTTTTTAACTCTAATAGCTTTAGTCCTTGGACTACTTGCCTTTTGCATGCTGTCCCTGCTCCCTGTCATTCCGATGTAGAAATTTAAATGTAATATGAACAAATATATTCCTTCACAACTCCTCACTTGGAATAATTCTTATAAATCTAGCCCTTGCATCTTAGTAGCAATATGCCTTGTTTCAGATGAATAAAAGTATATCTATTTTTTAAACAGAAAAATTCTGTATTTTATTTTTTATTTTTAAACATGTAAATGATTTTGCATGCTGACATTTTTTTCATACCAACCAGAGCAATTTTCTGGTAACCTAGAGACTGTTATGATCTATAGTTCAATTTGGTCGTAGGAGACCATTGTCCTAGGCATTACTTCTTCCTTCAGGAGGAGGGTTAGCTTATTGTCTCTCACCTGAAGCTCCACTACCAGAAAATTTTGACTTGTTTGATCATAACTATTTTTGTACTCTTTCAGATTACCCTCTCAAGGAGGCGGTATCTTTACATAAAACTGACTTTGTGTAATATCTTGCAGCCATCGGAGGAATGTAAATAAAGAGTGTTTTTCAGAACTTCTTTTTAAACCAGCCAGGGAATACATGGCATACTTGGATTCTAGGGTCTAGATCACAAAGGGGCTCGGCCATTTTGTTTGAATTAGATATAATTCGATTTGTTTATAAGAGACCGACCTTCTAGGAATTACTTCCTCCTTCTGGAGCAGGGAGAGATTTAAGCAGCAGTTGGCTGAGACGCCCCTACCTTGGAATGCTGACAGGCCCATTTATGCTTATTTTTATATCCTTTCAAAGTGACCTTAGTTATAAAGGGCGACTTTCACTTGGCTGTGGATCGTCTTACACAACATTTTCCCCCCGATTTAAACTAAACTCAGTGGGTGACCTAACGAGGCACATATTTTTTCCAGCATTCTATTATTTTTTTTTATCCCTGTTCATATCACTTTAGTTTCATTTGTATCTGTCTAGAGATCATCATGATTTTTTTCCTTGTATTCACCTTGCATTTTTTATTACCTTTTCTCATATGCCTTTAATGTAATGAATACGAATACATCCGAGTCCTTCCTCACAAGAATATGATTGGCTGGTATAAGCCATAAAAAGGATGGTATGACAGTGTGAGGAACGTCGCAATATATGCCTAAATCTTAAGCATATTATTATTACTAAGAACAACCTTTTATTAAGGCGACTTACTAGATTGTATTATTTGATTACTGTAGCTAAGACAACTTAGCTACATCAAACAAATATAAATGTGATAATATATCTATATTATATTTCTCTTAGTTTGTCTGTTTGTCTGTCCTTTCCACATTTTCTCAGAAACTATTGGGCCGATCTAAGTGAAATTTTGAATAAACCTTCACTATGATAAGGGACAGCAAACTAAAAATTATGGTATCCATTCATTGCACTTTTTGGGTTTAAGAGTTTTAAAAAGCACAAATACTTGGACCCTAAAATAAAAAGCAAAAATAAGGCATTCAAAAAATAATAGAAAATCAAAACCTTATAGTTCAATCAGATAAAATAATCACCATATATAGTACTGACTTTCAGACATATAACAATCTTATTTCAGGTGAACTAAATAAAGAACATATAAAGGCAACTGAGGCGGATCTATATAGGATAAACTTGTTAGCACTAAGAATAAGTGAGATAATGAATATCGAGGATAAAATAGAAGTATAACCTTTGATTTTTGCGGAAAGATCACAAACCTGACTTCAACAATAAACCCAGTATTAGATTAAATGCACTGTGTGTTTCAGACTTAGGTAATATCATTAAAAAAATATTCGACAGGATTATACCAACTATAAAATCTAGAATACAGCATAACCTTGGGATTTCTTTGTGGGATATAATAGACAGGTTCCAGAAAATTCCAAACAAGCAGAAAAGTAAACTTATTATGTTTGATATTGACTCATATTATCCTTCTATAACTCCTGAACTATTCAAGAAAGCATTAAAATTAGCAGAAAGTGAAACAGATCTAACTAAATTAGAAATTGAGATTATAAAACTAACAAGAAAAAAACTTAATTAGATATGATGTTGAATTATCGACAAGGAAAAATAGAGAAATTTTAATATCACGATGGACCCGGGCTAAGCACAGGTAATTAACTTGGTAGTTCTGTACATACTGAAGAATATAAACAAAAAAATACTGGATTTAAAAGGATCGGCTATATAGAGATGAATGCACTATTCATTCAAGCGATCGAATTAGAGAAAAAAATAGAAATAAAATCGAATTAGAGAAAAAAATAGAAATAAAATTGTAATATTTTTTAATGAAATGAAGTCAGAAATAACAATTCACAGCAATTGTAAAATAGTGAATTCGTTATATGAATAATAATACTTATGAACCGTTTCACAAACCGAACAAAACATTATTCTATATTGATTATAAATCGTATCATCCTAAGTGTATGAACAAAGCATTTATCCCCAGTATAGCAAAAAGAATATCTGGGTTATCTCAAAATGTGAATTTATTTAATAAAAATAATGAGTATTACAATGAAGCCTTAATTAGATCGGGATAACTTGGGAAAGTCGAATACACAGAGAAGTTGAATAATAGAAATAGCACAACAAACTGCACAATATCATATGATATGACCATGAAAGAAAGAAGAAGTGTGAAGAATACAAATAGGAATGAAAATAACAATAAGAAGAATAAAAGCAAGGCAATAAAAAATTATAAGGAAGCATATAATGGTGACGATAATACTAGGAATAGACGTGAAAAACAAGTATGGTTTAATCCGCCGTTTAGGGAACATATTCAAAACCATATCCCTAAAAAACTTTACAAAATAATTGATAACCCCACCTCAGAGAAAAGATTAAGTAAAATAATTAATAAGAACACAGTGAAGCTTTCATTCTCAAACGCTGCCAATCTAGCCAACACTACAATAGGTTCCATTAATGGTAACATAAACAAAATAGTGAATAACAATAGGATTGAATCTAGTGAACTAAATTTGAGGAGAAAATGTAAGTGTAGGATACCTAATGACTGGAGGCCAACTGCTTAATTTCTGAAAGTGTATATAAATGTGAAGTTCTTTTGCTTTTTCTATTACATTTTCATCCCAAACAAGGCACATTGCCACTTTGGTGTAGGGGGCTACTATCAGGGACATAAGCTACAGTGGTACTATGTAGGGAGTTAGGCAGCAAGATGTCGGTTCACGTTACACTTGAACTTCTGCATGTCAGTACAGTTAGGGAAGCAGGGACCCGAAATGGAATTCCAAAGTCTAGCAGTTCTGGGGAAGAAACTACTGGAGTAGAAAGCTCTCTTACATCTAGGGATCGCTACTGTGTAGGGTGGGATTTAGCTGCTTGTCAGGTTTGTCAAGGATATGTACATCGTAAGGGCACAAGTGCTTGCAGTTCGTCAGAGCATTCATTCATTTTCCTATATTATTGTAGAATAGGCGGAAGGATGCAACATTTCGTCAGTGGGACAGAGGTTGAAGCTTAGATGACAGTTCAGGACCTATCAGGTTGGAGACTCTCTTTTAGACTTTGTCTAGGAGCGAGAGACTAGTAGCAGATGCACCAGCCCAAATATGACAACAATACTCCATACATGGGCGAATGGTGGCCTTATAGAGGTACAGGATACTTTCGGGCGTTAGTAGCTTTCTAGCATGGTAGAGAGAACCCACCTTCTTCGCAGCGGTCCTAGCAATGCTCTCAATGTAATTGTTCCAACTCATGTTTCCTGTGAACGTTAGGCCGAGGATTTTAAAAGAAGTACTTTCAGATAATGAATCTTTGGCCATTGCTATTAGTGGTAGACAAGGTTTCTCGTAATTATTGAAGGAAACAAGTTTAGTCTTGGTAGCATTAAATGTGACCATTCATTTTTGTCTCCATTTCACCACAGATTGGAGGTCATCCTCTAGTGTTTCTGCTATTTCCTTAGATATGTATTCATTTTTTTTCCTGTTGTTCCTGTTATAGAGCATGGTGTCATCAGCATATATATCCATCTCAGAGGCAATTTTGTCGGGGAGGTCATTTATGAATATTAGGAATAATAAAGCTCCAAGGATATACCCCTGAGGCACTCCCAAATTTATATCATATTGTTTAGATGTACGACCGTCAAGGACAATCTGGATTTTTCTCTTATCTAAGAAGGATTTAATTATGTTAAGTATTCGTCCAGTGATACCGTCTGATCTGATTTTCTTGAGGAGACCTTCATGCAATACCCTGTCAAAAGTCTTAGATATATCTAGAGCTACCGCTCTACCCTCCCCTGCTTTGTCCAGCGAATGGTATATATGCTCAGAGATTACAGTTAGGATATCTGCTGTTGAACGGGCTTGCCTAAATCCATATTGTTTGTCGGTCAAAAGTTTAGCATCTGTAAGGTGATGGACTAGAGCTTGGTTAATTATGGACTCAAATATTTTGTCGAAAAGTGGGAGGAGGCTAATGGGGCAATAATTTAATGGGTAAGTTCTTTCGCCAGAATTCTTCAATACTGGTACCACAGAAGCAGTTTTCCAGCAGTCTGGAAAGCAAGATTCATTAAAGCATTTGTTGTAAAGTTTGGAGAGAACTGGAGCTACTTCGGCAGAGCATTTTGTAATAGCACAGTCGGGATGAGATCAGGTCCACATGCTTTTGAAGTATCAAGGAGGTTTTTTTATGATACCATGCACCCGAGAAAGGTGATTTTCAGATCGTCTAGTGTGGTGTCTGTCTGCAAATGAAAGTCAGGGTCCAGTGTGGAGTTGAAGGCAAACTGACTGGCAAGCATGTTAGCCTTCTCGGTTGCTGAGCAAACAACCTCATGATTGTTGGTTAGAGGGGAAATTGTTGATTGTCCATTATTTACTACACTGTTGTAGATATCTCAGTAGAATAGCTTGTCCTTTTCATGCTTGAATTTTTTTATTGTAATCCATAATTTTTCCAGGCTTCTAATAAATTCACTTGTTCTTTGTTTAATTTCAGCCTTATTTTTTGCCCCCCAAAACAAATATGTAATAACAATGTACGGTACTCGTCTGCTTTCAATAAAACCCCACAATTATCTCCCTTTCATGCTTTAATTAGTGAATTAATAGCAACAGTAGTCGCTTAAGCGACGTGCTTGCTATTGAAACCAGTCATAAAAAGCGTCGCTCACCTCCTTCTATTTTTTACGATTTTGGACACTAGAAAATTCATCATAACTTTGTTTTACTGAACGAAAATTGAAAAAAAAAAAAATTTACTGAGAAGGTGATCCATAAACTGTAATTATTGTTTTAAATTTGGTCGAAAATGAGTCAGTGGTGAAGTTCTAAATGACTAAAATTGCCACTTAACCATATATTCAAACATATGTTTGAATGATATATATATATATATATATATATATATATATATATATATGTAATCCTAAATGTAAGCAGATGATACGAAACTTTCATAAATGAAAGAGAATATAATTGTGATGTATAAATTTAAACTAGATTTTGGTGGTGTAGTTCAGTACTTAGAAAATAAACCAATTAAATAAATAATTTAGAGAAGAATAAAAATCACGTAAATTAAAAAGCACACGGAGTATTACTGTAAAAGTAAGATGGAATGATTGGTCGAAATATAATGTAAAAGTAGAAATACGAAAATAAGGCGATTTATAAATTCCATGGCAAACAGAAAATAATGAAACAAAAGAACTTTGAAAAAAGGGGTGTGGGTAGGTTTAACTGCTTGATCTCTAAATGTGGATTCGAAATGTGTTATTTAATGTATATTAAATAGTGTTTTTTCACCGTGTGAAGAGAGGCAGTTTTTGGGAGGCTGTTTTTCGAATCATATAATGTTTGAAATTGCCCGAATGGTCATGAAACAATTTTAACAAATATGAAAAGTCACAACTTGATGCTCTTATTTTGATCTTTATTGTCTTGATTTTGTGAAAATGTTGCTCATATATATATATATATATATATATATATATATATATATGTATATATATATGTATATATATATATATAATATGCAGTGCGTGTGTATATATACATTTACATATCTTTATATATGAAATAATAAAGTCTGTTTCTCTATATTTTTACAAATGTGAAAGTGTGTATTCGCCTGTGTTCGCATAACTATGCTAATATGTAGTAAATCCTGTAAGCATTTACGCATGAAGGAGAGAAAGGAACATTTGGTTTATGAGGACAGATCAATGTATTGATTCCTTTTGAAATTCTGCAGCTAAAAACATTTATATTTTGAATGTTCTAAAAGTAGCATTATAAAACAAAAGAATATTTTTACAAAATTTTACCTCATGACCTAAATGTTTCTATTGAAAAATATATTTAAACAAAAAAGTTTTTTTTTATCGCTGAGAATAACAAAGCCTCTTCAAACATAACTAATAGGATTGAGATTGCTATGAATCAAGACAACCTTTTTTTTTGTTTTAGAAACTAGACTTTTCTGATTCCCTTTAAAATTAATGGCTGTGATTGTACTGAAGGGCTATTGTTACAGTATTGAAATATAGTTACTATTTTATAAAAAATTATCTATTTCTCTCTCTTTCTTTCTCTCTCTCTCTCTCTCTCTCTCTCTCTCTCTCTCTCTCTATATATATATATATATATATATATATATATATATATATATATAAAACTACTTCATTTACTCACATAAACCTAATATACGAAAGTATAGGTTTATGCGTAAACTTTAAGTATTTACTTCAAAAGTGCTCAATACGTAGGTATAACAAGATAAATGCAATTGTAGACACCGCACACTTTGCCCAGTCCAAAATAAATGCCTAACAAAAAGCATAGTTTATCAAGCAACAATATTTACGAAAGAAAACCCGAATAACAAGAAATATTACATAGGCATGACTTCCTTAGATTTCAAAACCCGATACTATGACCACAAAAGTACATTCAAAAATAAAAAAACACCGTATAAAAACAACACTAGTGAATAAATACTGGGAACTCAAAGAAAGCGGACATTCGCCGGTAGTTGAATGGAAAATAATGTGACAAGCTACCACGTGCAGACATTTAGACGACCCATGTAAATTATGCCTCCATGAAAAATTTGCTATCCTGTACTTTAAAGAACCTCGAAATCTATTAAACTGTAGACGAGAAATAGCAAACAACTGTGTTCACAAAATAAAACTTACTCTAGGATAGCGATACAAAATAGCTTTAAAACTAACAATAACAATAGAAAACAAACAAATAAATAAATTAAATAAACATGAATATACATAAACGATCACACATATATGTATATATATATATATGTATATATATGTGCATGTGTGTGTGTACACAGGTATTTATATATATATATTAAAAAAAAAAAGGAAGGAAAACGTCTACCTTAAACCACTAACCTAGTTCTAAAACAGATCCTTTGTTCGATAAAATGCATGCCCATTGGCTGATAGGAAGGGGCGCGGTGGATACTAGAAAGCTGATTGGCTAACTAGAAATCCTCAACGTATATAAAAACAAGAAGCAACCACAGAATTTGCGCATAAGCCTGACAAATCCTATAGTGGATGAAACGCAGAATATTCAGTGTAGCTTAATCGCCATATATATTTTATAAATTACTATATATATATATATATATATATATATATATATATATATATATATATATATATATAAGTGAAAATGTGTGTGTGTGCGTGTGTATGTCTGTGTACATTTCCCTACCAAATAATTCTGTCAATTTTCGGTCTAGAGACTGGAAATTTGACATAAAGAGGTATTGAGATTTGGGAAAATCTTTTTTTTTCGGCCAGAAATTTGGCTGTCAAGGGGTCAAACTTCAACAATTTGATCTTTGAAAACTCTACCAAACTCCTCCGCCAATTTTGGGTCTAAACATTTGAAATTTTAAATGTAGGTTACTTGGACACGGATTAAACTTTTTAATTTGATTAGAGCCCCAAAAAATAAATGTTAAGGGGTCAACACTGCTCTCTACCAAATTACTCAGCCGATTTCTGGTCTAAAAATTTGAAATTTTACACAAGGGTACTCAGAGATAGGGCAAGCGTTTTAATCGGTTTGGGTTGAAAATTTAAGCTGCCAAGAGGTCAAAGTTCAAAAGATTTGACCTTTGCGGTGTCTAGCAAACTATTCAGCCAATTTTGGGTCTAAACATATGAAATTTATACCCAACGGGTATTCAGACATGCAGCAAGCATTTAAATCAGTTTTGAGGTGAAAAATTGGCTGCCAAAAGGTCAAAGTTGAAAGAGTTGACTTTTGCAGATTCTACCAGATCCCTCTGCTAATTTTGGGTCTAAAAACTAGAAATTTTAGATATAGGTAACTTGGGCATGTGTTAAACAAAATGTTTATTTGATTTGAGATCAAAATAAATAAGAGATCAAAATAAATAAGAGATCAAAATTGGTGTCAAAGTGGAAAAAATATGATATCTGCGGTCTATATGAAATTACTCAGACAAATTTGGATCTAAACATTTGAAATTTTACCTAAAATATATTCACACGTCGGCCAAGTTATGAACAGTACATAGGGCCTGAGCAAAGTCGGACTGAACTGCTAGTATATATATATATATATATATATATATATATATATATATATATATATATATATGTACAGTGGCGTAGCATCAGGTTTTGCTGCCCGGGGCGGTCGTATAATTGGCCCCCCTCCCTCCGCTGGCATATATTTACCTGTTTTGCCCTCTTGCTGGCATATAATTACATGTTAACACCCCCTACTAGCATATAATTACCTGTTTACCCCTACCCCATCGCTGACATAAGATTAGCTGTTTTGTCCCCCCCCCACTGCTTGGATATGATAACCTGTTAAAACCTTCAAAATTCTGAAGAGAAAAAAACGTCTTGTATCCGTGCTTTTTGAAATCCGTGCGTGTAATCGCTCGTTTTAAGCGTGAAATTTAAGAAATTTGTTGTTGGTAATAATGTTTCAATCCTTTTAAAAATAGTTGTTTTTTTAAATAAATGTATTTATGAATTGAAAATAAGACTATGAATTTATTTTTTGTGCGAGAACTGTCACCAATTCCTATCGTTCTCCAGTTCTCTCAAAACTAGTTTAGAAATGTCCTGGACGCTTTTATAAATGGGAAAGAAAATCGCTACATCTTATCTGTCACCAGAAATTCAAAATGAATTTATGAGCATTTTGGCAAAGCAGGTGAGAAAGAAAATCATCGATCAGCTCAAGGAAAGTAAATACTTTTGCATAATTTTTTATAGCCCTCCTGATGTATCAAATTTTCTTGAAGATACTTCTGGACATCATTGACTTCTGGGAGAATAGTTTTCCAAAGGCTCAGAAATAAAAGAAATGGAAATGACAATACCGAGTTGAGAATTAATGATGTATCTGATTTTGTGGTTGCATTTTCTCCTTCTTCTGTGAGCTGTTCCAAGACAATGACGACTTCCAATAATTTTTTTACCACAACATTTACAGCATCTGCTCGACTACTCTATCTAGTTTCCATAATCCGCTTAATACTTAGACTGGTCAACTGAATCAAGACGTCCAAACGATGTGTAGATGCAGAAATGAACGAGAATAACCGGTCCAGTATGTCAAAAATTGTAACAGAGTGAACCGCTACAGAAGCGGCATGTACATAAGCCAGAGTTAATGGATCTATTAGTGCATGGCAAAAATAGAGCTTTTGGGTTGATTTTGGAGATTCGTTTCTGCACACCCGATCGGTGGCCTGCCATAATAGCAGCATTGTCAAATGCCTGACCAATACATCACCAATTCCCATCGTTCTCCAGTTCTCTCAAAACTAGTTTAGAAATGTCCTGGACGCTTTTACCTTTTATCTCGATGAAGCGCTGAGACGACTCCTCCACTGTCACTTTATTTTCATCAATTTTTACGTAGCGCAGCATCTCACTCATCTGGTCCTTGTGAGATACATCAGGAGGGCTATAAAAAATTATGCAAAAGTATTTACTTTCCTTGAGCTGATCGATGATTTTCTTTCTCACCTGCTTTGCCAAAATGCTCATAAATTCATTTTGAATTTCTGGTGACAGATAAGATGTAGCGATTTTCTTTCCCAGGTTAACTTTCATCAAATGTTCACGGAGCACAGGGTCATACTTGGCCAATAAATTTACCAATCCTAAAAAATTCCCTTTGTTTTCTTGATCTCTTTCATTATTATGGATGTCTTCCCGGTGACTCCGTAGTAGCAGATTCTGCTTTGCAAGAAATCTGATCAAGCAAGAATTTTTACTGCTATGGGAAGTAGGTCAGGGGCATTACTTATTGCACGCCCCTCGTATATATATATATATATATATATATATATATATATATATATATATATATATATATATATATATACATATATATACAGCTTTTTAAGGAGCTTTTTCTCGTATTATCTTTTACAATTATTATATTAATAAAAAAGAAAAAAAATTAAAATCCTATTACCAGTAGTACTCTATCATAATAAATTTCGATTTAATCATAAATACGTCAGTGATTATAAAAGTTTGTTAATAGTTTGAAAAAAAATCATTTACTCCCTGATTGTTCGAAACTTGACAGAAATTCGGCAGTATTTAAACTATCGAATAGAAAGCCACTTAAATAGTATTTGAGGTGTAGCGCTTAGTTCCCATTTAAAATTATATCCTCTGATATGACGATCATAAAATCTGTTTACAGTCGATTTCTATTCCGTACTTGCTTAATGTTGTTACAGTTCCAAAATTATGTCATTTTCTGTTGCTAAATTTCCGTTGTATCATTTAATTAAAAAAAATGTTTTGTCTAATTTTTGCAACATTTATTGGAACATATAAATCAACTGCTTTCTTTGAAAGGTTACCTAAGAATTTATGCAACTTTTTTAAAAAACTTTGTTTTACAAATAAAATAAATTTACATCGTATTTTAATGTTATTATCATTTTAGTTTTAGTGATAATTTAAAAACAATAAATATTTATCAGTAGTACTAATAATGAAAAATTAAATTAAAAATTTAAAACAATCGGTTTTGGAATCGTAAATTAGGGACACATTTTTCCGATTCCGATACCTTCAAAAGTTCCGATTTTTTACAGTCCTTTCGGTATAAAATTTCAATTTTTTTGTTAACTTTTTTTTGTTTTTTCTATTTTCTATTTTTACCTTCTCAAAATGCCGCCCCTGGCATGTGCCGCTTTTAAAATTAGGGACGCATTTTTCCAATTCCGATACCTCCAAAAGTTCCAATTTTTCTATAACCTTTTCGATATAAAATTTTAAATTGTTTTGTTAGCTTCTATTTATCTTTATTTGCATTTTCTATTTTCTATTTTAATCCTCACAAAATGGTGCTCTCTGGTATGTTCCGATTTTTTACAAACTTTTAGGCATAAAATTTAAGATATTTTGTAAGCTTTTATTTATTTTTATTTATTTTTTCTAATTTCTATTTTTACTATCGCAAAATGTCGCCCCCTTATATTTATTTATTTTTTTACCCTCTCCAAATGCCGCCTCGTGGGACGTCCTGCTCGGGGCGGACCGCCCCGCTTGCTACGCCACTATATATATATATATATATATATATATATATATATATATATATATATATATATATATATCGCCTTTGAGACTTTACAAGACCGGTCGCCACAGTGGATTGAAAATTTCTTGGGGCGACTAAAAGTCGTAAATCACTCGCCCGCCAGTTGATGAAATTTCTTTAAATAAAGAAAACTCATTTATTTTACGACCCTCAAATGTGCGGTGACTTAGAATGACCTATGTCTCATCATTTGTGAATTCTTTCATCTTTAGCTGAGAGACCGTTAGATGGAATATCGTATTGCAAAAAGAGTGGTCACGCTAAAAGTCAACAAGAGGTAAAATTTACACATTCGGCGTGTAGTCAAAATGTCGCCTTCATTTAGCTCTCTGATTTTGAAATTCATTCGGAAAAAAATTCTTCGACACTACAACTACATACACTTCATGCTTACAAAAGTAAAGACGAACATTTGAAAGTGGAAAAAAACGCATCGTTCCGTCAAGCATCCGAAGAAATGATTCTTATTTCTATGGAACAATAATATGAATGATGCTATATAAAGAAACTGGTGTTGTATTTTAACGTTTTGTTGAATATTTACTGAAATTTTTGTTGTAATAAAATAGTTGATTTACAAGAGTTAAACAAATATTTTCTTGTTAGATTATATACACGGTAATTTCTTGAATTGTTGTAAAATTATTTACTATTATTGACTGAAACAAAGACATGAAGTCGGACGAGCAAAAATATTTTTGGGCGAGTAAATTTTCCCTCACACTCGACCGGTGGTCGAGTGATTTTTTTTTGTTTTTTTTTTCAAATCTCAAAGGTTGTATATATATACTCCTATACATTTGTTTTTGTGTGTATTGATATTCATATTAAAAACCCTCGTTTCTATTTATTTAAAAAGTGAATATAACTGTTATGTACAGAGTGTGGAATTACATTCATCTGCAAAGATCTTGCTAATTTGCATATTTTTTAATCATTCATTTTAATTAATTCCCTATCAGATTTTTCGGTTTTCTGATAGGATGATCGTCTTTGGTTAACTATTACGTGTAATTATATTTATATAGATATGCTACATGATTTATACTTGCGTAATATTTGCATAAAAAATGTTATAGTAAACAGAAACCGCTTTCTATATATTTTATGTATGCGTATATATATATATATATATATATATATATATATATATATATATATATATTTGTTTTAAAAAAATTGCCTACCAAACTTATTTATCAGTTTTGGGGCTATAGACATGAAACCTTATATATAGGGTATTTGCCCCTATGCGAAACTTTATATTTTGGTTTTAATCGGAGAAAATCGGTGTAAAAGTGTAAAAATGAAATTTGCCAGGTGAAGTTTAGACGACGGCATTACGAATATGTAGGCGTAACATAATAGTTATTGGTTCATGTTTTAATTTTTAGCCTTGCAGCAAACATGTCTTCATAACTCAGGCATTAACGTCAAAGGAAACGGTATCGTAAGCTAAACGTTTTGGTTTCGATTCTCGGTGGTGGCGCACAAGTCATATTTTTTGTCAATATCTTAAATCATTACTATATATTGGGTCCAATATAATCTGATATATAAAGGGCAAATGTGTGTATGTGTGTGAGTATGTGTGTTTGTATATATGCCAAAAACTTTCGACAGACGCGATCGATCCTAACGGGATTTGTATTGTTTTGAAGCTATGCATCTCGGACGACAAATATCTAAAAGTTGACCTAAAACATTAATTCCTTCACCCTCAACTCGCCCGTTTTTTACAAGGAGGAGTCGCTTTTTTCGTCGTTATTTTCGCAAGTGATCGTTTCCGTTGGATTGACTACGCTTAATTTCAATGCTCTCGACTTCCGGTTTCGCCATGGACGCATCAGCTAAGAAGTTACGTTTTTTTTTCTCCTTCGCGTTATGGGTTCGAATCATGCCTGCCTACTACCACATTTTTTTCAACAACGCCTCTCTCTATCCGAACTGCCTACTGTTGTTTCGATCCCCATTCTCGCTACTACCATTTTTTTTTCGGTGTTCCTTACTTCACCACCTTGACACATCCAGGCAACGCTGGGTACCCCCACTAGTATAATAATAAATACGAAATCTGCATGAATGAAAATATCATATTTAAGCGTATTTTACAACCGGGCAATGCCAGGCGGCCTGCTAGTATATATATATATATATATATATATATATATATATATATATATATATATATATATATATATATATATATATATATATATATATATATATAGAGAGAGAGAGAGAGTTTAAAGAATCTTTGCGTATTTTCTAAAAAATATAATAAGAATAAATTATATTAATATAGTTTAAATTACTATGGATACTAAGTTCAACATATCGTGAACAAAAAGCAAAATAATAAACAAAATAAGATAAGGAACTTTAACTTAATTTGTTAAATAGAAAAAGAGGATAATGAGCTGTTTTCCATGGAGCTAGTTCGTAGATTTAAAAATAGGACAGCTTTTAAATTCATTAGCTCTCCAGTGGAAAATGCTACTTCTTCGGTGAAAAAAATCCAATTACTATTTAAAAATTAAAATAATAATAATAATAATAATAATAATAATAATAATAATAATAATAATAATAAATAAGTAAATAAATAATAAATATCATAATACTCTTATATATTTTTAAGAACTATTATGTGATATGTTAGCATATAAGGTTATATAGGAATACGAATGCATATATATATATATATATATATATATATATATATATATAAATTTCAAAAGCCACATGTAAAATAGAACTCGAAATAAAATATAAATATACTACAAGAATGTATGAAAATATTAGTGGAATAGAAAAATAGTAAAAATTCAATAAAATTACAATAACACCAAAATTATGGTAATTGATAACATTACAAGTAAAATGCAAATTTTTTAATTAATTATATCAACAAAGATCGATTCAAATTTCGACATCGATGAGGAAACACCAGAGAAACTACATCTAATAAAAAGAATATCTCAAATAAATAAGATACTTATATTGAATCTAATAGAAAGATAGAAATACTATTTCGTCGATATAGGCAAATTACCCTTCCCACGTCACATAACAATAAACCATTGATGTAAAATCATCATCGTCGGTTAAATGACATTTAAGATGCTGGTATTTGTTGGCAGCTTTTAAAATATAGTTTCTAAACTAACCGGGTCTTAATTCATCCCCCTTTCTTTGAAACCTATCTTTATCACTGCCTCCAAAGTTTTTCTTAGACTATGCCTGCCAACTGATTTTATTATCTCAAGTATTCTGTATATATTATTAATATATATATATTAACCATTTTCTCCAATGTAACCTACAATTTTATACCATATTTTGTCGGAATTTTGGGGTAGTTATCAACATTCGACTTTGTTGGGAAACATGTACTAAGAAAAAGGGGAGAAAAAGGAAAATAGCTATGCAACAACAAAGAATAACAGAGGAAAGAACAAATACAAGATCCTGAATCAAGGTTTAAAAAGTCAAAAGTTTATTTGGGAAAATTGAGTGGTTGATTGCTTTTTTCTTCCCAAAACAATGGTAAAAATTACCACATTAACAATATCATGAAAAAAATAATGTAAAGAACAAGCATTCAAATTACAATTAAAATAAATAATACCAAAAAGAGAAACAATTTCACAAGGAAGTCTCGAAATTAGACTTCCCAAGAAAAGGGGCGGGCGTTCTCGTTTCCTTTAAAATAAATAAGAAAGGACTTACTTGAAAAAAGGGGTTCTGCAAGGAAAGAAAACATGCAAAGCAGGGTTTGCAAAGTTCCTTTGTAGAGTTTTTTCTTCTCTGTCCTTCTAAAGGTTTAAACATTGGGTTCTCTCTCACCCGAGGAATGGAAAATCCAAATAAAATACCTTTTCTCAGAAAAGGTTGTAAGCTTCTTCTTCTTCTTCTTCTTCTTCTTCTTCTTCTTCTTCTTCTTATTATTATTATTATTATTATTATTATTATTATTAAAATTCTTTTCTCTGAAAAGGTTGTTAGGCTTCCTCTTCATCCGTATAATTTTCCTCAAAAGAGAAACGAAGAAATAAAATTAATGTTGCCGAGTCTCCGTCAACAGATTGGAAAAGGGGGGAATAACATGTTGACAGGCTCTGTTCACACTTTTTCCTTTTCAATGAATGGTGTATTTCAGAACACCAGTTTCAAACTGCTCCAATAAAGGCTCTCTACCCTTAATAAAGTGGTTGAATGAATTTACGTCATATGGTCTCTAACATGACGGAATCCCGGAAAATGAGTCTTTCCCTCAAGAAATCTAAACTGGAACTGATTCGAAAGATGTGCAAAAAAAAAGAAGGATTTCTCGGACTGTTTCCAGAACAACCAATCACTACCAAGCTTCTTCCACTTTTCAGAGATCAACACACGGCAACTATCCCACGAGCGAAAGGAATAGAGAGAGATAGAGGGTGACGCACGCATAGACACACAACTGCTCACAGGAAGGCCTTTCAGTTCCCACAACAGCTGGACGAAACAGCCAAGAGAGAAGGGAAGGAGTAACATGAAAGCTACAGGCAAACTAAGACTGCTGACCTCCCACCTCCCTTTCACTGCTGAAGGCGACATAACGGTATAAAAAATAAAATTCCAACAATTTTGCTGCACTGTTTTATTTCTGCAAAGTAATAAACTCTGAGGTTGGTGAAAAAGTTTTGTTGATTTAAAATTTCATCTAAAAAAATGAACGGCTGTGTTTTCATGAAAATCTTTGTTCATAACAATAACGACCTTTTTTTTACATGGGCATCACCACTCATCAAGGCCAAGAGGCCACTCGAGGATAAGGGTTGAAGAGTGTACAGTAGAAATTGGACAATATACTCATCTTTAGTAATGGAAATTCGGGAAATTTGTTAACTTATATGGAACGGCTCATCAAAAACTTGTTTACGTTGGACTTGAAGACAACCATATTGTAGTCAGCTGAAAAGCAGGAAAACGGAAAACAATTTCATAGGCATGCAGTTCTAAGAAAGAAGCTTTGCTCATGGAATCTACGTTTAGGTTTAGGCACAGATAAAGAGTGGGGGAAATTAGTGATAGTGTTTTCTGCTAGACGGGTGTTTCTTATGAAAGTTTGGCGAGGTGGGGACCATAGATTGGAGCTCAGCCGAGCTTGTGAAATTCTTTAGGTTTTGATGTGAAATATGAATCTAACTAATGTTTAATCTCCTAAGGCTATCTAACTGGTTTTGTAATCCTTCAAATAAGTGAGGAGAGAGCTAGGCCAGGAGAATATGCAGGATATGAAAATATCATATGCATCAAGATTCTCTACTCTTCCAAAACAAAATTACTTACAGATGAAATTAGAGATGCTAAGTATGTTATATGCTTATAGAATATTTTATTAATTCATATGTGCAACACAGCTAATCATCGAAAATGATCATAATCGATTGATGCAGACTTAAATAAGAACATAACGAAAATATTTTCATAATTATGTTCATATCTATCGGATAACATGTCAAAAATAACAAACATGCAATGTTTAAATGCCAGCCATGTCGATAGCATTCATCCCAGGTGGATTGAACATGCTTCCACCAAAGGAGGAAGTTTCATGAAATATCACGTCACAAACGGTCCCCAGTTGCATATATATATATATATATAACTTCTGATAAATTTATTTTCACTTTGACTTTCCATGTCTCACTGACTTTAGCAAATAGGGTGCATACCTTTATAACTATTTGCTAATATTTTCACTCCTCTGATGAGATGGTAGACATCGAAACCCTATAGGTTAAGGAGATAAACTTTCTAAAACATTCTTTGTCTTGCTTAGAATAATAAAAATTCTTTGATATGAAACTCAACCACTTCATTTCATTTCAATAAGAGTTTTTTGAAATTCATTGAATTACAGTTTAATATATATATATTCCAGTATGAGGACGATGTTAGTTTTTTCAATTCGTGCAGAAGGTGTCTATGTTCTCCTACATACAGCACTTGGTATTCTGAAATGGACACCCACCTGGTACTGACCAGGTTCAACGTTGCTTAACTTCAGTGATCTAACGAGAACTGGTGTGTCAACGTGATTATGCAGTATATAGTTAATTCTTAAATAATATCCAATGAGTGATCATAACCTAGACACGCATAGAAAGGACCCGTCTTTACTAATAATAATGCGGTAAGCAGTTAAGAAATGCTTGAAAAGCAATAAAATTTATCCCATTTTTATCATTCTATACATGCTTATTCATGATGAGATGACAATTCTAAAAGGACTGATATTGAAGGGTAGAGGATAATAGTACTAAAGCACCTACAAAAGAAAATATTGTACAAATCTCCATTGGATGTATAGGAATAGAAAACATCATAGCAAAAGTCAAAAGAATAATATATTAGTCTAAGAGAAATAATCAAATAGATTATATGAAAAGCATATGCACATAATGCATATATCACGAAACTCAGCAAGCAACCATGAAATCTTCAAAATAACAATGATGATGCATGGGTAACCTACAACCTGTGGGATAAATCTAATCCATGAAGGTATTTTTTGCAGACTACACAGACTTTTTTTTATAAGGGGTGGTCGTTGTGGGAAAGTACAAAAGAAAAATATAAAATGGATTTGCTGAAATACTACTGATATACTACGGGAGCTTTAAAAAAAAAAAGATTTATTCTCATAATAAAATTAATAAATTCTGTTGTTCAATAATTTCGTTTTAGCCTTTCTTTTCAAATACTCCTTTTATATAAATAATTTTATATGGATGATCACAGATTCATAAATGAATAAAAATAAATAGTTGCATATATCTATATATACGAAAAATTATTTCCAGCTAGCATTTGAGTAGAGGGCTTTACATTCAACGTATCACAAACAAAAAACAACAAATAAATAACATCTATATTTATAGCATATATCAATATATAAGTATACAGACATAGTATAATTAGACCCATGTCCAAGTTGAAAAAACGAAGAAGAGTTGGCCATGCATAGCATAGACTAATGTAACAACATATGTATTCCATCTCTACAGTAAATAATGAATAAAAATAATAAGCTACATAACCAGATATTTTATTCACAAAATACGAAAACCGTAACTCTCTTGCAGTAATTAAAAAGATAAAACACATTTTGTTGGATACAGCATCCTTCAAACAGTTCTCTGTGACAACAGTCCAGAATACAAATCGATAACTTCTAGTAATTCGCAAATGACATTTTAAAGATATCAACATGTTCAAACTACTCGTAGGTAAATAGATTATAGAAAAGAAACATGCAAACAATTAAAGGACACTAAAAGGATATTCAATATACAGATAAAACATTAAAAAAAAACATACAAAGTGCTAACTCACAAAATGAAATGATGAGGTCCATATAAAATTCCAACACAACTGGAAAAAAAGGAAGAAGAGTATAGAATTACAATAACCTTGTTCATACATGGTACTAATCAGAGAAAGATAATATATAACTATATTTATCTCCCTTCTGCGGTGGGATGATGTGACAGAAGGATCAGAAAGTGCGATTTGAAGAGCCAGCACCCTAAAATAAGAGCACTCAAAAAATGCCTGGGCATCCCTGTCGGCATTTACTGGTAATGGTGCTTCAGGTGATTAGCAATAAACTAAGTTCTTCTCAAGATGAGAGAACAAAGCCTGGAAGGATGAATCTCCTAGAACTATATAGGATCAAAGCCATATCTCACAACCGGGAACAAGTCATCTCAACAATGACCAATACTTTGTTGGCTTTGAGGTCGAGGAACCACCCTTAGAAAAGACTACCATTCAATCTTGAGAGATAATGGATATTCCCTGTAAGGGTGTCTGTGCTATGAGTCTTTAGAGCAAGGGTTTTGCAATCTCTAACCTTACTATTCCTGAACTGGTACTGCTTGTGTCCGGTGGCAAAGAGAAATCAGGGATGACCGAAAACAGTGCTGGGATCATTTTGGAGTTTTCCTTTTCCTAGAGTAGTTGCACGACTAAGGCTGTGAATTAGTCTACTCTACTATTTAATCTGTATCTGGAGGGAGGATATACTAATTAATACTTTTCCCAAAGGCATGAATGAAATTATTGTATGTACGCAGTCAGAACTTGAACCAAGAACACTGAGCCCTTAATTGATGTCTGTAATTACTACACCATGCCACTTTAATGTAATAGACGCCATTTATTTTAAACAAAGCACATGTATTAGAGAAATTATATCTGCTCCTTATCTGGGTATTATGTGTATATCAAGCCCTGAAAAGCAAAGAAGCAGCACATTGTATGTGGTGTAGCATTAGTTACAGTGTACAACAATGCTCTCACGGTATGTAACGTCCTAGAAATGATGCTTTCTCAACAGCCGATTGAACACTTTGGTTTTCATCAGCCAGCTGTCTCACTCAAATTACCCCATTAAAACTTTCACAATATCTATCGACTTGAAAGTTATAAAGTGTGGCTTATAGCCAATTCATGTCTACACAAAAAATTATTTAACACGCTCTGACATAAAAGTGATCCTTTGCTGAGAATAACGTAGGCAATCCAGAAACATCAAAAGCAGAGCAAAGGGCTTGGTTTATAGTCATCTTCTTTATATAGCGACATAGCGAATGTGAATGAGAATATTTGTGAATGTCCTTAATATATATTTATTTCATGTTTTCGATGCAAGCAAGCTCTTAAAATCTTAAAAAAGACTTTTAGAAAGCTGTGTGCCTTTTATAAGCGGTTCTATCTTATGTCGATAAAATCGAGGTTTAAACTCATATTTGGTATTCTACATATTTGATAACAAGTAGTAAGTTTGTTTTTGTTTTTTTTACATGGAAGTCACCACTTAATAAGGCCCAGAAGCCACTCAGGAATGAGGGTTATTGCGTGTACAGTAATCAATAGGATAGTATCGTAGTAATTGTTAGTATTGAAGTTTTGATAAAGTGTCTTACTTAAGGGGGCAGTTCATCAGGAATTTATTTATGTTGGACTTGAACACATCCAAATTGTAGTCAGGTGGGAAACAGGCAAACGGAAGAGAGTTCCACAGGTGTGCACTTCTAAGAAAGAAGCTTTGTTCATGGAATCTACGTTTTGATTTAGGGACAGATAAAGAGTGAGGAAAATTATTGACAGTGGTTTCAGCTAGACGGGTGTTTATTGTGAAAGATTGACGAGTGGACCAGAGATTGGAGCTCAGACGAAATAAGGATAAAACAACGACAGGCTCGCAATGTCTCTTCTGTGGAAGAGAGGTTGCAGAGAAGAGAAAAGTGCATCCCCCGCTAAGCCACAAAGTCTCTTTTGTACTCTGTCAAGGCAGGATAGGCTGTTTTTAGCAGCTCCTGTCCAGATATGGCAGCAGTACTCCATCCTTGGACGTACTTGGCTTTTATATAGATAGAGAATTGTATCAGTAGTGAGATATATTCCGGGGCATAGAAGGACCCCACCATTTTCCCAGCGACCTTGGCAACAGACTTGATGTATGTGTTCCACTTCAGATCAGGAGTAAAGGTCAATCCCAGAAGCTTGTCAAAACATGGAGCCTCTCCAAGACGAGAGCCATCCATTTCACTTGATGCCAGATGGGGATCAGAGCGTTGATGATTTAAAGATAGGAGTTTGGTTTTAGATGCATTAAAAGTAACCAGCCACTTCTTCTCCCACTGTACCACGCACTCAAGATCAGAGGAGAGAGAATCAGAGAGGACTTTGTCATTTACAGCCTTTGATGTGTTGCCATAGATGGTCGTGTCATCAGCATAGATGTCAACGAATCGTCTACCTAATACTCATTAACCCTTATTCTCGTGTGACCCCAAGAAAAAAAAAGAAGTGAAATCAAAGATTTTAACGTTGACAGTATCCTAATGAGACAAAGAAAGCAATACTGCAACGTTACATAAATAAAAAGTGAAGCAAATCTGGTCCGTCAGATACCATAGAATACTGCAGGTATAAACTCAGCTCAATGGATAAGATTTCGGAACAAAGATAGCTTATATATAACCACTTTTAAAGAAACAAAATTATGACATATTCATTATTCAATATGTTTCAAAAATTCCATATCAACAAAATTTTAGAATACATATATACAGCAAAATTTATTACGTTTCTTCATCAGCATAAATAAAAAAGAAAATTTTAAACATTTTACTTATAGTCCAGTTGAACAGTAAAGCCTCAGAAAGCCGAAAATTAAAAAAAGTTAGTATCTTAATAAATATTTTTCATTATTTTAGTATGGCTATCTGGAAATAGTTTTAGGATATAGAGATAAAAATTAATCTGATATTTCAATATATATATATATATATATATATATATATATATATATATAGTAATGTGATTGATAATTTAAAATTCACATTAGAATTAAAAATTAAAAATCTGTTTCATAAGAAGGAACAACAACAAAGTTAATAATTTGTACGATCGTTTCGGAAACGATGTTTTTATTGTGATAGACATTAAGCCACGGACAATAATTTTGACATATAGGTTTTTTTTTAAACAAAGTCTCCTCATCAGCAAAAGTATTGGGTGAGTTTTTTTTTTATATGTAAAAGACACCATAAATAAACCTAGCAATTTTAAAGTAAGGCAGATGTATCTGGAAAAAATAAAAAGGGAAATATTTACTTGATAAGAAAAGTAATATATTATTATAACCTTATATTTAAACCGAATTTAGATTTATAATTTTATTCTATTTTTTATTGTAAACCCATATTACTTTTCTTATCAAGTAAATATTTTCCTTTTTATTTTAATTTTTTCCAGATACATCTGCCTTACTTAAAAATTGCTAGGTTTATTTATGGCGTCTTTTACATATAAAAAAAACTCACCCAATACTTTTGCTGATGAGAAGACTTTGTTTAAAAACAAACTACGTCAAAATTATTGTCCGTGGCTTAATGTCTATCACAATAAAAACATCGTTTCCGAAACGATCGTACAAATTATTAACTTTGCTATTGTTTCTTCTTATGAAACAGATTTTAAATTTTTAATTCTAATGTGAATCTTAAATTATCAATCACATTACTAAATATTAAAGTAGCTCTAGGATATTTGCCTATCGAGCTTATTATATATCTGAATTACAACGAGCGCGGTTCTTTTTTTTTGTATTTTAATTAAATTAGTAATTTTACTATCACATTAAAATACCCTCTGTTCTTTAGGCTACTGTTTTAACCTCCTTTAAATTATATATATATATATATATATATAATTTTTTGTTGATTTGTTAAACGATAATACGGTTAAGTAGCACCTTCACATTGAAGATCTTTTTTACTTAGAAAACCGCCTATATTTTATTTGAACGTAAACAAATAATATTTTTATTTATTTCGTTATTATTTTAAAAACAATAAATAATTTTTTAAATAATAATAATAATAATAATAATAATAATAATAATAATAATAATTAAATACGGTTAATCAGAATCAGAAAAATCAAAACTTTTTGAGGTATTGGAATTTGTATTGGAATCGGGAAAACTTGAGCCTAATTTCAGATTCCAAAACGATTCTTTTAATTTTTTTCTTGACAATAAAATAAATGAGAAAAAACTAAAATTTATTTATTTATTTATTAGATGTTGTTCATTCAAAACATCACACTAAGAGCCATAGAATGGGTTATAAATCTCATTCCCAGATTCAACATGGATTCTCAGTTTATTTGTTTAAATTTATTTTAAAGCATGTTTTTAGTTCAAAACAAAGTTAGTGTTAACTCTATGGAGTTAGAATATAAAATGGGTGTCACATAATACCTGCACAAGGACCCTTGATAACAACTCGAAATTGAAAATTAAACAGATTCTGATTTAAACACATCAAATAAATGTTAACAATCAAGCGAAAATGTTCCACCAGCATTTTGTTAAATTTTCGCTTTTCGATGTTTTCCTACTTGAAATTCTAAAATAATTGCTTTTTTTTCTTCCAGCCAAAAAATTTTAAGAAGATGCATTTCTGCATTATTATCAACTTTTCTAGAAATATGACTTCTCTCATATTTTGTAGTTTTCAATTTATGAGTTAACCAGCAAAATTATAGCTTGCATACGAATAATTATTTCGCCAACTACTTCCCTCTGAGAATAAAAGGCATTCTTTGAAACTCTGGGGAACCAGGAAAATTTTAGTTTTCAATTTGTATTCCTTGTCAAATAATAACTTGTTGAAAATTCTAATTTCAAGAGTTTAAATGAAGACTTTGCAACGGCTTGGCCGATTTTTATTAAATTTCACACAAAGGTACTTTATATGCCTGGCAGTATTCTTAGATAGGTTTTGTGTCAGAATATCTTCGATAAGTATCGATAATTGATAATCGAAATAACCCGATGAAAGAAAGAAAAGGCGATTTTGACCAAATTTAACAGCCTAACATCACAGGTGCGTTTGAGAATTTTTATTATCACAAAAACAGAGAGGACCGACATATAAAATCCACAGTAGGTTTTTTGAATAAACAGGGGTGTGTTCGAAATTAATGTTTCTGTTTAAAGCACAATTGTACCATGATATTCACTTTTTCATTTTAAACATAAATTCAAGCCATTATCACCGCACTAGCAGTAAGGCCAGCCATATAAAATCAATAGTAAGTTCTTTGATATGAGACGGGCACGTTCAAAATTAATGTTTCTGTTTATACCATATCTGAAGCATGATACTTAACTTTTGAATTTTAAACTTTAATTCAAGTCATTGTATATAAAAATCAATTTTATAAAATCAACAATAGGTTCTATACAGTGCAATGTAGACTACAATGTATTGTGGATTAAGTAACTGTGGGGAGGCATGTGAAGCTTTCTCCCCGTACATCGTGATAGGTCTCCAACTAGAGTAGGCAATCAATCGATTTATTGAAAAATGGGCGAGTTCATTGATTTCGATGACAATAAAAACGTTGATCATCATTGAGTCTCTGGTAACGTCGAGTCTGTTTGCTAGTATATATATATAGGACAGCTTTATACATACAGAAATGACTGTACCAACATCGCTGAAGGAGTGGGTGTAAATTAGTAATAATATTTTAAGTAAATAATTGTTTAGATTTAATGAATGTTTTTTGGTAAGAAATATTTTAATGAAAAATGAGCATTAAAATATTATTGAGAAAAATAAATTTCATACAGATTGTATCTATATGTTAAAGATGTTTCAACCACGTGAGTATTCCGCTCAGTAAAAATTAAAAAAAATGAAATAATTGTAAAATGTTTCAAAATGTTAGAATTTTTAATTCATCTTTTAACAAGATAACCAGTGAACCACATGAGTTTTGACCTTGTGCTTCGTTTTAGTTATGTAATTTTTATTTTTAGTTTTCATTATAAAAGCAAATTTTTCAGCGAATACAGTAACTCTCATTTTTCTTTGTTTTGTCGTCCACAAAACTATAAATCTGCAAACTTTTGACATTAGTTTCTTGTACTCTTACATTTTTTGTGTTGTTTCTTATGATCTTTGCGACCATCTGTCAATTAATCACTTTCAGCAAAAATTACTATTTTTTCAAAAGCAGATGAGATGAAAAAGGGTGAGAAAAATTTATTCTTTTCAGTGAATAATTGGAGTTGATATTTGCATTAATAAGTCTTATATATATATTTATACAAAAACCCGTTACAACCAAGTAATACTTTCTTTACTGACACACAAATGTTCACTGTCCCTATCCTCCATTACAGGTTATTCTTTTTTCATTTCGTTTTTTCTTTAACAGCACTGGCCTGTCTGCGATTGAGCTCATTCTTCCACTGCATAATTTTTTCTATAGATCCTCTGTCTGTCTGCGAGATTCTTAGTACTTGGAATTTTTCCATGCCGCCAACTTGCTTTGCATTCTACAAATATGGAAATGCATTCTGTCCGGAATAATATCACCTGTCACTTGCCAAAATCTATTTGCTTATGTTTCACCTCGTGACCTCTTATTAGAAATGGATAAAAACCTACAAGAAAACATGAACACATCTCCTCTCAAAACAAATCAAAAAGACAATTCAAAGATAGCTGAAAAATTAATGTGATATTTCCCCATTCTTTGAGGAAAGAAAGCAATATCGTATTTTTATGCATGAAGATATGGTGAATATATTAATACAGATTTATATGCAAACACACAGTTATATCATTTTTTATACATATTTTATACATATTTATATTCGATTTTTAATATACATATTTCTATAATATATATATATATATATATATATATATATATATATATATATATATATATATATACTAAAGAAAATGTAACTTGTCAGGTCACCCACTGAGCTTGGGTTAAATTCTTTGAAGCAGAAAAAGTGAGTTTTCAAATACAGCTACATACTAAAATATTCAAAGAGAAAATACGAAATTATCTTTATTCTGGTCACTATATATATATATATATATATATATATATATATATATATATATATATATATATATATATATATATCTTTTTTCCTCTTTAACTATGAATTAAATGATATTACTTCCTGTGATGATATGTCTTTTTCTTTTTAATTAACTATTCCATTCCAGCATAATCACGTTGACACACCGGGTCGCGCTGGATCACCGAAGTTAAGCAATGTTAAACTTGGTCAGTACTAAATGGGGGACTATTTGGAACTTCCAAGTGCTGTATGTGCTTTCTGCTTATATCGGTATTGTTTCCAGTCGTCCTGAACTTCTCCTTGCCACTGGACTCAAACAGGGCTGATTCAGGAGAGGTGTGGTTAGCTATTGCGCAACTCTTACCTCACAATTACATTCGCAGCTGTCCCTACGAGGGTATCTTTTGTCTTTCGAGACTGACCAGAA
>NW_027633300.1:35000-37500 GCF_053919585.1 Euprymna scolopes
CATACCATTCCAGCTTCAACAATGAACAGAAACGTCTCGTACGCAAATTTACTTGGCTTAAACAGAAAACTAATAAACCGGTCTACAACAGACACATACATAATTCACAGGATTCTTCCACCGACAAGTCCCTTAAAGATCATCTTCTCGTAACTGACCTCACTAACTCTCTTTCCACAACTGAAACGGATCTCCTTTCACTTGGCCCTAAGTTTATCACCACAATGAAACTGACGGATAAAGCTAAACTCAACATAGAAACGCAGTTCTGCAGAACTGCTTACCACCTTAAATGGCTGCACACTTTTGCCCCGCACGATAACAAGGACACCCCCCTCAACCTCTCAGGTAATCACAACACCTCTTTTCCTGTTTTTCAGCTTGATCACCCTTTATACCCACCTTCTAATAATATTCCACTAGATCTAAAACTTTCAAGGTTAAAGCATAAAATCCTCAGAATACTTGAACACGAACAACACCATATTACCCCCAATCTTACCAGGAACCAATACCTCACCCTTAAATCCCTTAAAGACAAAGATTTAGTTTACTTACCCTCTGATAAGGGCAGAGAATTTTGCGTTATATCACAGGAATCTTATAACAACCTTGCTATAGAGCATCTTTCCAATACCGACCTTTACACCCCTACACATAATATCACTGCTGCTCGTATTGAGAACAACATTAACAAGACATGGTCTCAAATTTGTTTTAAAAGAAATCTCCCAAAACAACACAGACTAAATTTTATTACTAAATACAGCAAATTACCTACCTTTTATCACCTTATTAAAACCCACAAAAATAGCACACACACACAGATCAGACCCATTGTTTCAAGCGTTAACGGTCCCCTTTATAAAATCTCTTGGTTAATATCCCGCCTACTTAAACCTCTACTCTCTACCTTCCCAGCCCATGTTAGTAGTTCCAACCAAGTAATTAACAGACTCAACGATCTACCACACCATCTACTCAAACTATACAGATACCCATTTAGCCTAGACGTTGTTTCTTTATACACCTCCATTCCTGCACATCCAGCCATTAATCTCATGGCAGACATAATAACATCTAAAAACCCACAATGCTTCGGAATTACTCCAGGAGATCTCTTACAACTCCTCCGTATTATAGTAGACAACACTTACTTTACTTTCCTACAAAACACGTTCAAACAAGTATCTGGACTACCCATGGGCTCCAGTCTATCCGGTATTCTTGCCATTGCTTATATGGACAAACTCGAAAGACACACCCTTAGTACCTGCTATTCTTATCTCCTTTTTACTAGATATATCGATGACATTTTAATTATCACATACTCCCGCGAAGAAGCTATTAACATTTTCCACAAATTCAATAACGCCGACCCAAACTTAAAATTTACTATAGAACACCCAGACTCTTCGGAATCTCTTTCTCTACTTGATTTTAAAATACAAATAAAAAAAAATGGTGCCATATGCACTGAATTCTACAGAAAACCCGCCAGCAAACGCCTCTTCGTACATTTCAAATCTGCGCTACCTCTCAAGGACAAGCTAAACTACGCACATGCCGAAATCTCACGCATACAAGACAAATGCACTAACATCTCTGACAAACATACACACACTAACAATTTCCTACAGACCCTCTCACTAAACGGCTACCCTAATACGATCCTATCCTCACTTAAAAAGAAAAAACGCAACACCCAACCCTTCTCTAACAATTGTTTTCTAAAACTACCCTTCCTCAGTGACAAAATCTCATCTTCAATCCGAAAAGCCATCCACAGCGAGGGGCTCAACATTCAACTCATCCACACTGGATCTACTTTAAGACAACAGCTCAACCGAAAACATCCATCGCATACACCTTCCCCTTGTTCACTCTCTAATTACCCAATATCACACACAGGTTTATGCTTTAAGAACCACGTTGTTTACGACCTACAATGCGCTAAATGCAGTGCATCTTACATCGGAAGCACTACCAGATTGCTTCATCACCGCATTAAAGAGCACTTAAACACTACTGCTTCGTCGTTCTATAAACATATTCGCACTTGCATTAATTCAGAACCAGATTTTCACATCAACATTCTTGCTTCTTCAAGAAACGTAGGTCAACTTCGTATCCTCGAATCTTTAATTATTTCAAAAAATACTCCCACACTAAACAATAGACTGGAATTGAGCTCCGCTTTTATAATACAAGTTTAAAACATAAGAAAAACAATAATTAAAAAAAAAAAAAAAAAAAAAAAAACCTTGCTTGAATAGTCATCTCCCTTGATTCACAAACGCAACAAGTATTTCAAACATCAACTGATTTATTTTAACGTTCTCCTAACGTCATTTTTTGTTCTATATTTCGCGGTATCACGTGGCAAACTCTGCGGCTACTTTTCCAATTTTGAACACTCTTCCGCTGTCTTCTCTTGAAAATGGACTAATAAGTCTGAAATATATTGAGATTTATATCACCATTGAATACAACAGAAAAA
>NW_027633300.1:55000-57243 GCF_053919585.1 Euprymna scolopes
ACCTGGAATTACTCCGGTTGGGGGTGGATGTCTCAGCACTAGGCGAGACATGGCTCACTGGAAATGGCTCCATACGTGAAGCTAACTTCACATTTTACTGGACTGGCTACCCTGACTTGGAGAGACCAAAACATGGAGTGGGTTTTGCCATCTGCAACAAGCTGCTCAGCTTTGTCGAAACTCCCGTCGCCATCTCTCCCAGATTAATGTCACTACAGCTACACACCACCTCTGGTCCAGTGTCCCTATTGTCTGCCTACGCCCCAACCCTCACCTCGCCGGATGACCAGAAAGATGCTTTCTATCTCCAGCTGAGTGAGACCCTCTCCAAAATCGACCGCGGTCACCGCATAATCATCCTGGGTGATCTCAACGCTCGAGTAGGCAGTAACACCAATGCCTGGCCTGATGTCCTGGGTCCTCACGGAGTGGGCTCTATGAATGAAAATGGACAGCGTCTTCTGGAACTCTGTGCTACACACAGGCTGTGCATCCCATCAACCTTCTTTAAGGGCTCACCGTGGTCGAAGATGACATGGCAACACCCACGCTCTAAGCGCTGGCACCAGCTGGACCATGTGATCACTCAAAAGAAGCACCTCCAGGATATCATCCACTGCAGGACAATGCACTCTGCGGACTGTGACACAGACCACTCACTTGTGCGCTGTAAGCTTAAACTAAAGCCAAAGAAAATCCACCTGTCTTGCTCAAAACCACTTTCAACCGCTCAATGTTCTTGCTACTAAGTCCAAGGAGAAATGCCAACATTTTCAAGCTTCAATACAATCCACCTTTGTCCAGTCTGCACCCCCTCAGGATGCTGCCTCTGCCTGGCTGCGGATTCGTGACACTGTTGGAGTTTGCGCACTCTCCAGTTTTGGTAGACGTACAGTAAAGCAGCCGGACTGGTTCAGACACCACGCGGACACACTCCATCAAGCACTAGCAGAAAAGCGAGCGGCAAGACTGGCTGTGATGCAGGACCCCTCTCCTCAAGCTACTAGCCTCTGGAAGCAGAGCCGCTCAAAAGTGCAGCGCCTAACTCGAGAGGCTAAACACAACTATTGGAGTGACATCTCCAAGCGTGCTGAAGACTGCTCTGCCACCGGCAACACCGGTGGCATGTACCAAGCTCTGAAAGAGGCTCTAGGTCCTCCTGTGAAGAAATCATCTCCTTTGCGATCTCTGACCGGAGAACTACTCACCAATCCTGATGATCAGCTTGACCGTTGGGTGGAGCACTACAGCTCACTGTATGCTCAACCTGTAGCAGCTAGTGAGGCTGCTATAATAGCTGCTGTTCCCCAACTACCAGTCCTCCATGAGCTAGATTACGACATCACCATCGATGAAGTACACAAGACCATCAAGCTACTGAGGAACAACAAAGCCCCCGGCGTGGATGGGCTACCTTCAGAAATCTTCAGATGCGGTGGTGACTCACTAACTGAGGAACTCCATCATCTCTTCTCAATCTGCTGGAATGAAGGTACTATTCCCGATGAACTTCGTAACGCCAACATAGTTACCCTGTATAAGAACAAAGGGTTTCGCTGCGACTGCAACAACTACCGTGGCATATCTCTACTTTCCCAGCCTGGAAAGATCTATGCCCGCTTAGTCCTGCCACGTCTCCAGATTATTGCCAACAGAATTCTTCCTGAGAGTCAATGTGGCTTTCGACCTGGCCGCTCTACCACTGACATGATCTTTTCTGTTCGTCAGATCCAGGAGAAATGCATTGAGCAAGGCCGTCCTCTCTATGCAGTTTTCGTTGACTTGACGAAGGCCTTTGATTATGTTAGCAGATCAGGGCTATTTCTAGTCCTCCGTCTACTGGGCTGCCCTCCCAAACTCCTGAAAACCATACAAGAATTTCACGATCAGATGAAGGCTACAGTACAGTTTGAGGGCTCTCGTTCTAAAGAGTTCCCCATCTCTTGTGGTGTCAAGCAAGGCTGCGTGTTAGCTCCTACTCTGTTCGGAATATATTTCTCAGCTGTTCTGCGCCGAGCCTTCCCAAACCCAACTGGAGTGCTCCTTCACACTCGCAGTACTGGAGGCCTATTCAACCTGGCCAGGCTACGCTCAAAAACTATGGTTAACCGCGTACAGATCCGTGAACTCCTGTACGCTGATGATGCTGCCTTCATCGCCAACTCGGAGGTTGAGCTTCAGGCAATGTGCTCCTCCTTTGCTTCTGCCTGCGAGGAGTTTGGTCTCAAAATCAGCCTAGGCAA
>NW_027633301.1:0-10000 GCF_053919585.1 Euprymna scolopes
TGGCTTTGGTGTTGTAGGAGGTCATGTTGGTGATATTCTCAACATATGACCAAACGAAGTAGTCCAGCAGATTCAGGTTTGGGACCAGTGAGAGAAAGGTACAAAGTTGTAGCACTCCTTCTGAAGCCAAGCCTGGGTCTCTTTGGACTTGTGGGCCGGTGTCGAGTCCTGCTGCCACACCCAGGATCTGCTAGCAGCCACCTGATTGCACCAGGGAATCACCACACTCTTCAGAACATTCAGGTACATTTTGGTGCTAACTTTTAAGCCGACTTCGAAGATGTGAGGTGACATAATGTGGTCCTCTTGAAATCACACCAAAGACCATAACCGTGGCGGGAAACATTGTTTTCATCACTGTGGGCACGTCCCTGTTATTCGTGGCAATCAAGCAATACATTTTGAAGGTGCTGGCAATGGTTCTGTTGTCATAACTTGGATTGGTAGAGAGCATGAGTTGTATAGCAGCGCATCCCCAATCTTGCTCATTGAACGTTGTGTCGTTTTCAGAAATGATAGAAGGCTCCTATCGCTCTTGGGATTTATACACAATTGGCCAACTAGTTTTTTTTTTTATTACATTTTCACCCCAAACAAGGCACAGTGTCACTTTGGTGTAAGGGCGACTATCTGGTACATAATTTTCAGGGATACTATGTAGGGAGTTGAGCAGCAAGATGTCTGTTTACATTACACTTGAACTTTTGCATGTCAGTACAGTCAGGGAGGCAGGAGCCCTGAAAGTGAATTCTAAAGTCTAGCAGTCCTAGGGAAGAAACTATTAGAGTAGTAGGCTTTCTTACATCTATGGATTTCAACTGTGTAGGGGTGCGATTTTGCTTCTTTTCAGGTTCGTTGGGGTATTTACGTCGAGGAGGGACAAGCGCTTATAGTTCATCAGAACATTTACTATTAAAATACTTGTAAAACAGGCAGAGGGATGCAGCATTTCATCGATGCAACCATGGTTAAAGCCTAGCTGATAGTGCGGGATCTATTAGGTTGGTGACTCTTTTGAAGCCTGTCTAAGAGCGAGAGACTAGTAGCAGATGCAGCAGTCCAAATGTGGTAACAATACTCCATATATGGGCAAATGGTGTAGACGTACAGGATACTCTCAGGTGTAAGTAACTCTAGTACAGTAGAAAGGGCCCACCTTCTTTTATCGTGTTTTAGGTAAATAGAGCAAGAAAAGAAATTTATTTTATTTTGGAATCCTTTTGAGATGAGGATTCATAATTTCTCCATTCACTCTTTTTTGCAGACTGTTATTTTCATCTTGTTTTACCACGTTTCGGCCAATTCATCCTCTGGCCTTCTTCAGGTGATTAATTTCAGGACCCATAGCACAGTAGATAGAAGCGTTGAGGCTCTACGGTTCCAGATGAGCATTGTCTTAAGATAGTGGTTTCAATCCTACTACAGTAGGCCAGAAGATTAGTTAGCCAAAATGGACTGAGACAACAACTATGGAAAGCAGTAATTACTGATGATAAATTACGAAACTCAGCAATCCTATCCCATCGCAGTTAATCTACTGAAGAAACCCAGAGCATAAATTGGCCAAAATGTGGTGAGACAACAACGACTACAAAGATGAAGATAACAATCCGCAAAAAAGAATGAATGTACAAAGAAAAGGAAGTTCTTTGTCATAATGGTGAGAAGACGAGTTCTTGCTGCGAATGTCTTACCAGGAGGTATCAGAGATTGGAACTCTGTCAAAAGATAATGCTTAATTTTGAAAAAACATTACTTTGGTCTGTTATATTTAAGTTTTGAATAGAATTCTCTAAACATTTTCTAAAGTAAAATGACAAAAAATATAACCAAGGAGGCCTACTAAGCATTTCTGAAAACAAATCTTCGGGAGAGAGTGCCCACAACCAACTTACATTTCTCCCTGTTAGTGGGTTCAGTGGTAGGCCTCTGGTGACTAGTGACGTTGAACGCTTCCATCTGCTGTCGCATATTTTACTCATGGAAATTATGACTATGGCGTCATGGGAGTTTATTTATTTATTTATTTATTTATTTATTCATTTTCAGTCAACAATAAAGCGAGTATCCAATCTAAACAAAATCTAAACAAAACCAGTCGACTCACCACGTTCTTGTTGTCGTTCTACATGACTGGTTTCTAAAAAGCATGACAACAAAAGTATTATAAAATCAGCAAGGGAAAAAAATCCGTTCTAAAGAAAAAATTAAAAAAAAAAAATAGAAAAGGAAATCTCCATTTATATTACGTGAATGCATACTGACATAAAAGTTGACTGAAATTGGAGCAAATCAGATCCGTGTTGAAAATGCAGACTAAATTTATTCAAGTTGAGAAAGCATGAAAATGTCAAAGCGTGTGTCAAGTATCACGATCACGTGATATCCACCAGCCAATCATAGCAACATATAAGGGAGAGGGAGGTTAAAGGAAGAGAGAGAGAGAGAGAGAGAGAGAGAGAGAGAGAGAGAGAGAGACTCCTACAGATCTTGGTTTTCTTAACATCTTCTATTATACAAACGAAAATTGTCTGGGTTTTTTTTTTTTAATTTTACTCCAGTTTAAAGTCTCAGAAATCAAGGAGCCCTTCATGAATCTAACAGATTATTTTTATGTGAGATGTATAAATATCCGAATGTTCAAATAAAGTTCTTCTTTACTTCTCAAACGTTCAGTTAGTTAAGAACATATATTTTTCTCTTCTCAGTGGACTAGTTAACTATGTTATAGTACTAGCAGTTCAGCCCGGCTTTGCTCGGGCCCTATGTACTGTTCATAACTTGCCCTACGTGTGAATACACTTTATGTAAGATTTCAAATGTTTAGACCAAAATTTGTCTGAGTAATTTCATAGAGACTGCAGAGGTCAATTTTTTTAAACTTTGATCCCTTAACATTTATTATTTTGATCTCAAATACAAAATACAAAGTTTTACCCATGTCCAAGTTACCTACATCTAAAATTTCAAGTGTTTAGACCCAAAATTGGCAAAGGAATTTGGTAGAGTCTGCAAAGGTCAACTCTTTCAACTTTGAACTTTTGGCAGACAAATTTACGCCCCAAAACTGATTAAAATGCTTGCCTGAATACCCGTTATGTATAAATTTCAAATGTTTAGACTCAAAATTGGCTGAGTAATTTGCTAGACAATGCAAAGGTCAAATCTTTTAAACTTTGACTCCTTGGCAGCTCAAATTTTCGACCCAAACCGATTAAAAAGCTTGCCCTATCTCTTGTAACATATGCGATTGAAGGCGGGGAATTAAGTAACAAATAGACGTAGAAGTATGAAAAGAAACTTACGATAAAAGCAAATAGCGTTTATCTTTATAACACGTAACCAAAAGGGGGGGGGGTATAAGGGAATTTACGGGAAAGCAAAATCTCAGTATTTTATCGCACATGTGACACGGATAAAAATAAAGGAATGAGCCATGAGGGCGAACCCAACCAAAAACACGAGAAAGAACGAAGCAAGAAACACCAGTAGTAATATTTTCAAAATCAACTTTATTATAATAATTTAAACTATGGTAGGGAGGAGATGGGATCAAATAGAATAAAAAAGTAAAACAAATTACGAGGGTATGAAAAGGGTATATTTACCTACTCTCTGAAAATACCAACGAGAAATACATCAATACAAAAAATATATATATATATTAGTTCAAACGAAACAATGGCAATATGAACTCGTTGACTTAAATATATGAGAGAGAGGTAAATCACGGTTTTTGTGTTTCTTTTCTCCTTTTTTTTTCTTTTAACATTCAAAGTGAACTTTAATCTTCATTTTATTCGCCTTGAGCGACAGTTTATAACATGCGATATTCCTGTATCCATCCAATGTTTTGGTTATTCTTGGAGTATCGTGTCTCCTGTGTTCGTGAAATTAACATCCTGTATTTCGACGACGCCGTCTTGTTCTCCCAGGCATTATTTCTTTTCTTTCATTGTTGATGAGAGGGGGTGGATTGGTATTCCCTATCTCGACGACATCGCTCCCTCTGTCACTAGGGTGGGAATTTTTTTCCATGCCCACTCTGCACGATGGCCAGGCGGTAACTGTTGTACCAAAAGGTCTCTCTTCCTCCCTTTTTTTCTCTCTCCTCTATACATTTCTTATCTCTCTCTTTTCTTTCTTTGTTGCTTAGCAACTAGCAGAGGTCATAAAGTATGTTTCTGAGTAAATGACCCGGTCATCTCGCTAGCTGATTTTCCCGTTGAACGTCTCTCCCACCTCTCTCTCTTCCTATACATTTTCTTACTTCCCCCTTATTCTTCTTTACTGATACATTTCTCGTTGGTCTAAAATTGAATGTTTCAATTTTTATTTAAATACGTAATCCAATTTAAGGGTTATGTCACACTCTTAATACCCTTTATGTCAGATTTCAAATGTTTAGACCAGAAATTGGCTGAGTAATTTGGTAGAGACTGCAGAGGTCAATTTTTTTGAAAACTTTAACCCCGATTTTGACCCCTTTAACATTTATTGTTTGGGCTTAAATCAAATTAAAAAGTTTGATCCATGTCCAAGTAACCTATATTTAAAATTTCAAGTGTTTAGACCCAAAATTAGCGGAGGAGTTTGGTAGGCTTTTCAAAGGTTAAATAGTTGAACTTTGACCCTTTGAGAGCCAAATTTCTGTCCGAAAACCGATTAAGAATATTTTCATAAATCTCAATACTCTTGACCGAAAATTGACAGACTTATTTGGTAGGGAAATGTACACAAGCACACACACACACACATAGACATTTTCACTTTTATAGATATATCTATATTATGGTATAGTATATTATAGTATATCTTTCTTGGTGTCTTTTGGTTTTATTAGACTTCATGGCAATAATTCACTTAGTCTGGTGGAGTATCCAACTAAGTTCTATTACTTGCGATAAGATGCACCATTCCATCGTATGGACTAGTGTATAACTATGTTATTTTGAATATTTGGTCAGAATTTACTTGTAGGGTGGAGTATTCTAATGCCAGGTTGTCCTGATAAACTTCTGTACAAAGAGAACGAAAACACTTGACAATAATATCTAGTGGGTAATTTAAACTCTATGTTTTTAATTTTACTTCAGTATAAAGTTTGAGAAATCAAGGGCCGTCTTCCTGGAGTTAACACTTGATCTCTATATGAGAAACATAGATATTCAATTATTCTATTAAAGTTGTCCTTTATCTCTCAAACTGTTTTGTTTTTTTGTTCATTATTTATTTTTAAATTTTCTTATCATTTTGCTCTAGCTAGGGATAGGGCATTCTACCGGATGCCAGATATTCACCCACTATCTCATACACTCAAACTCCTTAAAAACAAAATGCTCCTATAATCACTGAAATGATGGAAATCTTCCAATTTCTTTTCATATCCTACATAAGACCTTGATGTTTCCCCTCTCAGTTCTACTAAGGTTGCTACTTTCTTTTCCTTGTCCCATATCACTATGTCAAGTTTAATAGCTATGTTTTTCAAGGTATATAGCTGTAGAGATTACATAATCATAGTGGATGGTGTATAACTTATTTCCAACTGTTCTTTCTGGTATATGTTCCCAGGACTTGCTACTGCATTTAATATTCAACATTTTACAGATCGTCCAGTGGAGATATTTACACACTCCATTGTGTTGCATTGTATAGTAGCTGTAATTCAGCAGAACTGGACATCTGTTAAGGAGGGGTGGGGCGAACTGTGTCCAGGCAAGCAATGGAATTTCCAGCTGATCAAAGAACGGTCGGTCCCAGGAAAATGTGACCTAAGCTACATCTAGGCAAATGAAAATAAACAATGGAATCCTGGGACTTGTAGCAATCTGGATCCATGACGTCAATCGGTCATGGGTCAGACCGAAAACTAGCAAAAGTGCAATAACAAGGTGGCGAGGAAATATGTTAACAGGTCGAAGAGATATCAATAAAAAGAGGAGAGGAGCAAAGCAACAGAGACAGTCAGAGAGACGGACAGATGTGGGACACAAATTGACACAGTTTGCGACCACCCCTACCACAAATCCCCCATTGCCGTCATTGTGTTGAAGTGTGTATATTAAATATATCATAAAATAAACAAAGTTTTTTATAAACAAAGTGTCTTGTATTCATTGATAAATGAAATAACTGTTCATTTTAATAGCTAGATGATCACCAGTCATACATATATGTAACAAATCAGGTGATTCATACTCTCTACTTCTGTGTAGCAGAATTTGCACTTGTTGACATTGTGTGTGCATCTGTGTATTGAGTTAAAAGTAAAAAAAAAAAAAACTCACACAAGACACACCTACAAAGCTGATATATTCTTTTTCACCATTGTTTCTGATAAAATATGTGAACATTTTTTTTAATATTCATAATCTTGATTGTTGACAGAAACAGAATTAGTAAGGGAATTTGCAGCGATATTTTTAAGGTTATTATGTAGGAATTCGTGAATGATTTTTCCAGTTGCCAGAGAGAGAGAGAGAGAGAGAGAGAGAGAGAGAGAGAGAGAGAGAGAGAGATAGGTAAAAGGAGAGAGAATCAGAGGGTGAGAGAAGGGACAGGATAGAGAAGGATAGGGATAGAGAATGTTTCTGAATTTTTGAAATGAGGATTGATAATTCGTTTTATTTTGGATTATTTAGACTACTGTTCTCATCTGGAGTTTATTCACACAATGTTTTGGTTGATGTAACCTCTAACCTTCTTTAGGTGTATCTTGTTGAACTCGGCATTCTTTCTGTCAAATTTGAGAATCTGCATGAAATTTCAAATACAAGAACCTGTGGCATAATGGATAAAGTACTTGATACATTTCAGTTGTAAGTTACATTCTTCTGGAGGTTGAAGATTAAATCCTCAATTCAAGTGAAACTGAAAATACAATTGCAAATTACTTAGAACTTCTACTCAGTCATGGCTGACAGAACAAGAGCATGTTACTCTCATGGATTAAATAAAGAGTTCCATTTGAAATTCCATGCTAATAGTTGAGTTCAATAGATTCCCAAGTTTGATAGAAAGATTCCCGAGTTTGACAAGATACACCTGAAGAAAGTCTCACAGCCAAAAGAGAATGGTGCAGTCGAAGGCTTGATAGATCCTGACTTTGATGTTCAGCCTTATTTTTTTTTATTGCATTTTCATCCCAAACAAAGCACAGTGCGACTTTGATGTAGAGCGCTACCTATGATGAAAATGAGTTCGTTCAAGGGCTATAAAAAGCTGATATCAGAGTCATTCGAGGAGTAACTGCCGAGGTTTCTCTACTAAGATGCATTGAGTCATTTCGTTGGGAACGTGTCATATCGAATCCTTGGAGGTATTCGGGTTTGCATCGACGGAGTTGTTCAGGATCTTGTGTCAAATTGTTGGAGGTTTTCGGATACGAATCAACAGAGTTGTTTGGATTCCAATCAACTGAGTTGTTCAGGATTGTGTCATGCCGAATCGTCAAAGGTGTTTGGCTTGAATCAACAGAGCTCTTTGGAATCATGTTGTGTCGAATCGTTAGAGGTGTTTAGGATCGAACTGATAGAATTGTTCAGGATCATGTCAGGTCACGTGAACGAAATTGTTTGAGACTGTGCTGTCGCATGTGATCATTTTTTTCTGTTGTCTCTCATCGCTTGCAAAGCAGCACTGGAAGCTGGGGATCTCTACTGTCAAGGGGTGGAATTTTGCTGCTTGTCGGGTTTATCAGGGCTATTTATATCAAGGAGGTATAAGGGCTTGTAATTTGTCAGAGCATCTACCATTAAAATACTTGTAAAACAGACAGGGGGGATGCAACATTACCTGTAATCGAAGTTGACAGAAGGCAGTGTGAGCATTGAGTGGTTGAGAATGTTCCTTCTCCCTTGGCCTGTTGCGATAATCATGGAGCCAAGATATTTGAACTGATTGACCTTTTCAAAGGTTTCTGTGTTAAGGACTGCCACCTGTTTTTCATTTAAAAGGTCACCTGCCATCAGTAGGTTTGTTTTATTGGTGTTTATCTTCATGTTGATCTTTGATGTCGAAGATGTCATCTCGTCAATGGCCGATTAGATGTCAGCGAAGCTTTCACCCACTGTGGCGATATCATCAGTGTAGTTGAGATGTAGTGAAGACTACGACTTATTATTATGTCAGGAAAGTTGGCCAGGTCGTTCAATATGATCCAGTCAATAGCATGATTGAAGAGTGTAGGCAAAAGAACACATCCTTGGCAGACAACATGATGAATGTTGAAGAAGCATAACTCTGAACCATACATGCAGACTTTAGTGCAGATGGAGAGGAAATAGGTTTTGATTAGGTCGAGCAGTTTTGGGGTGTGCCATTGACATGCATAACCTTTCAAAGAGCTCTATAGTCAACAGAGTCAAATGCAGTGACAAAGTCAATGAAGCTGAGGATAATCTTTTACTGGTAGCTCCAGCGATGCTCAGGTATTCTTCAGAGAGCAAAAATCTGGTCAGTACATACTTGACTTGGACGAAATCCGTATTGGTTTGGTCTTGTTTGTGTGTCTCTTTGTTTTTGAAACCGCTTCAACAGGATGATAGTGAAGATTCTGTGCTCATATTGATAAGGCTGATACCATGATAATTATTGCAAAAACGTTTATCACTATTCTTGTAAAAGGAATTGCTTCAGTTTTGAGGGAGTCTTTCGGTTTTCCTAAGTTCCAATCTCTATCCCATTGCAGCAATGTTCCTGTTTACAAGTATTTTAATGCAATGTGCTCAAACGAACTCAGCACTTGTGCCCACCCAATGTAAATACCCCCCACTAACTTGACAAGCAGCAAAATCCCTCTTCTTCATTGTTGAGATCCATTGATGCCAAAAAGTCTTCAAATCTAATAGATTCTTGGACTGATAAACTTTGGAATTCCCTCCCTGTTTCCTGCTCCCTTGATTGTACTAACATGTAGAAGTCTACGTGTAATGTGAAAAGATATCCCACTGGTCAATTCTCCACAATCTCCTGTTAGACACAGTCCCAGATAGTAGCCTCTTGCACTCGAGTGGCAATATGCCGTGTTTGGAGTAAAAAAGACAAATAAATAAAAGATAAATAAATTTGTTTAAGTTCATTTTGTAACATCATTCTATTTTTTTCATCACTTCAGAGTGAGTATGTATGAGGACAAACCAGATCATCAGGTCTTTAGTTCAACATATAAATCTCCAACATTAAACACCTCGTAAAAAACTGGGTATATTTTCAATACAATAGAATGCCTCCGTTCAGTCTTTCAGTTTCAAGAGACAATTGACACTCCTGCAGGGGTATCTGCACATGTAATTGTGAAACAAGGGTTGCGCAATCCCACCACACCTCTCCTGAATCGGCACTGCTTGGTTCCAGTGGCAAGAAGAGCCCCGAGACTGATTGGAAACAATGCCAAGATAAGTGGAAAGTACATACAGCACCAGAAATTCCCAAACGGTGACCCATTTTAGTACTGATCAGACTCAATGTTGCTTAACTTTGGTGATCTGACGGAAACCAGTGTGTCAAAGTGATTATGCCATATAATAGATGTCAAATAAATGGGTATATCATTAGATGAATAGATGGGTGCGTTCAGAATATGTGATATCCACCAGCTAATTACAGTTAAATACTTAAGAGAAGGCAGAGAGAGAGAGAGAGAGAGAGAGAGAGAGAGAGAGAGAGAGACCGAGTTCTAAACTTAAGTACTAATATGAATTAATACAAAACTAATTCCATTCAACCATTGGTGGGAAAATAGGAATAATCATTTCAACAATAATGACTTCATTCATCTTCTATATATCTATATAATAAAGTAAAGTCAATTTTTTTATTATATTGACTGTTATAGCTTTCAAAAATTCTTATTATTTTTATTTCCCCATGTCAATCAACTTTTACTCACACAGTCATTCACACTGTTGGTCAGAGGTAATTTCACTCTCATGAGCATTGGGGAGTGTCATAAATAGTGTGACGTTCTTGTCAAATTTTATTGTCTCTGGAATGAGTA
>NW_027633301.1:15000-57045 GCF_053919585.1 Euprymna scolopes
TTATTGTGTTCTAAGCATTTTACCTAGTTCATTTAATGTTTGAAAATTACTTCAATAAACAAGTTATGAGTATATTGTGTTTTTTTCTCAACCTTGTTAACAACTTGGCACACTGAAATCAACAGATATTCCTATCTTCTGCTTTAGTTTCACTAATACTGCTTGCAATAGTTTTATTTTCTGACTGGAGTAGTTGAATAGTATTGTAAGCACTTTCTCAAAGTTTCATGGATTTTTATTCATTCGTTCCTTAAATATTTTTAAAAAATGTAAACTCGTTAATAATTTGATACGCAGTGTATATACATATATGCATATATTTATAGATGTACATGCATATATATATATATACGTATATATATGTATATATATACGCATATGTACATATACGTATATTTATATATATATACATATATGTATATATATATATTTACGCATAGATATATATATGTATATGTATACGTATATATGTATATGTATATGCATACGTATATGTATATATGCGTATATATATATATACACGTATATGTATATATGTATATATATATACATATATGCATATATACATTTATGTATATGTATATATATACGCATATATTTACATACACATATATGTGCGTATATATATATATATACATATATGTATATATATATATTTACGCATAGATATATATATGTATATGTATACGTATATATATATATGTATATGTATATGCATACGTATATGTATATATGCGTATATATATATATACACGTATATGTATATATGTATATATATATACATATATGCATATATACATTTATGTATATGTATATATATACGCATATATTTACATACACATATATGTGCGTATATATATATATATACATATATGTATATATATACGCATATATAAGTACATGTACATATGTATATGTATATATATTTGCATATATATAGACATATGCATATGTATACATATGTATATGTATATATATGTATATGTATATATATGTATATCTATATGCATATATATACATATATATATACGTATATATATGTATATACATGTATATATACGTATATAAATACATATACATGTATATATATATTTATATATATATGTATATATACGTATATAGATATGTATGTATATATGCACATATATAAAAACATAAACGCATTAAAAACATAATAATAAAACACATAATAATAGAATACTTAATAACGACAATAATAATTACAATAATAACAGTAACACAAAAACTTTAACTGCACGAATAAATCAGATTGTTCAATTTATCTTAATACTCAACCATGGAGGTGAGCGTAATAACTACAGTATTTGGATTATTTATTTTTTCGTTACCTTTATTTACTGGAGGTGAGTTATTTTATTCTGTTGTACATTTGTACTCTACCAAAATCAAAGAATTTTGACTTCTAATTTTAATCACAGACACACATATATTAATTTATGAAAATATATGACAATTAAGCTCCACAGAATCCTCATAGGGAATTGTCAGGCTAGAATGCATCGCAACATACAAGAGTCTGTGTAGCTTATTTGGCTTATATTTTCATAAATTACTACCTAGCTTTATTCATGTATTGAACTCTTTTGAAGTAAATATTGCAAATTGATACATAAAACATTATATCTCTTTGTAACATTTTATGAAGATATATGAAAGAATTTTATATATATATATATATATATATATATATATATATATATATATAATAGAAATGGTAATTAATAAAAACTGAAGAAAGTGCTCAATGCTGTTGTAGAGCAAATATGCGTTTTATTTTTTATTACCATATCTTTCTGTTAATTACATTATTGTTTCAGCTACTCGGACGCATATATATATATATATATATATATATATATATATATATATATACATTAAAAGAATCGTTTTTTGCATCGGAAAATAGGCACAATATATATATATATATATATATATATATATATATATATATGGCATCAGAATGCATTGAAAAGAAATCAATAAAGTACTCAATCACAAATGTGAGAGCTAAAATACAAATTATTTTTCTAAAACTATGTTACATATTTCAGAGATGTACCATGGTTTCATTGCAGTCGATCTGCCTTTTAAACAAGTTATCTGTGACTCATAAAATGTAAAACAAATCTAAAAATGTCATTCAAAACGAATCCACTGGTAAGAAACTGGTGAAACGCATTTGGGTGTTCCTTTTGGATGAAAGTACCGTTTCAATGATGGTGGACTGCATATTAATATGGTTTTAAATCACAGCTAAGTATCGTTACATTAATATAACTGCATTAGTTACATTATGGATGGCTGTCTGTCGAGTAGCAAGTATTATGAAGGAACATGAATTATTGAATCAAACCAGCAGGGCAGGTCAGGGTGACACGAAATCTACAAAACAGACCGTTTTCCATAGACTGAATCGTAGATAGATGATATGAAAAGTTAAAACACAAGTTAAAAGATTGGATGGATTAGACAGCAAAGAAATTTGAGAGGAAAGTAAAGTAATGACGTCACGCTTGTTTAATTAAATGGAACAAAGTGTTTTTTTTATCAGTTCGCATATCGGAGCCGTATAGGACATCACCAAGAATGAACCTGTCTTTGGGAGCCATGCGAGAGACATTTTTAATAATAGACTCTTTCTATGGAACATTGTGCAATAGAAGGAGCCTTGGTGAGATTATGACAGGTAAGTCTATGAGAGGTGCTGGTCATGCCTTGATATGGCCAATAATGCTATGATAACTGAAGGAAAACTTTGAGAATCACTTAATGTGAAATGCCCCAAGATCTCTTCCACCATGTCCACCGATTTGTGTTCAGAAGTTAGTTAATTAATTAATAATTAACTAATTAATAGTTAACTAATTAATAGTTAACTAATTAATAAGAGAAGTTAAGTTAGCCTCTCTCTCATGTATGATTTATTTCTTACCAAAAATAAACTTAAATTAAAACACCAAGCGAATGCTTTAGTGTACCTTTTGTGCATAGAAAAGTTTCTTTCAGCTGCGCTGAAGAGGCAGTCAACTGATCACAGCCATGCAAAAGAAGAGAGCAAAGCATACAAGGCAACAACCACTAGACAAATGTGTGTAGCGTCAGTTAAAGGAGAAAAACGTATGTCTCACGTCCATGTGTGTGAAAGGCACATTAAAGAATCGAGAAGCAAATAAAGACTTTTGGTAAAACAACTTCTAATAACAAATCTAGTGGTGAGATCCTAATTTGGGGACTTTGGGGAATGCACAGTCAACATTTAGTTAACACTACTCTCAGATCCATTCTAATCTGTGGTTGTAGTAATTCTCAGGGTCCCATCGATGAGTATAATATAAACTATTATTCATAAACTCTATGTTTACAAAATGTACACCTACAAAACAAATCGATCTACAAGTCAATCATATAGTTTGGTTTGATCGTTTTATTTTCTGGCATATCAACCCTTTTCAGGTTATTTAATGCTGAATCTGGTCATTTTGGTAAAAGTTTTAATGGTTCAAGTGCTTTATATCTTCAAATATTTATTCAGGGTGTTTAGTTTAGTTATTTTGTTTTACAGCATATCAACCCTTTTTGTGTTATTTAATACCGAATCTGGTAATTGTGGTAAAAGACTTTATGCGTCAAGTTCTTTATATCTTCAGATATTTATTCATGGTGTTTGGTTTGGCTGTTTTGTAGAGGAAAATTGTTATTTTTGTTTTTGGCTTTGCAGAACATGATTAAGTTTTACAAAGGGAAAATGAAAATAAAAACAAAAAACAAAGCAATAGCATCAATATTTGGTGCAGTTTAGGTCAGGAAGCTGATATCTTTAGATGGCCAGATCTGGTAGCACCAGCCAATCGCATACAAAACATGCGTACAGTTTTGACATAGAATAATAGTTGACATGTCATAAAACCTAACCAACCAACTATTCATTAGATTTAACAACACGATAATATAAAAAAAAATGGCTTCCATCTGACTCATCAATTAACACACAAAGCTATAATGTAGAAAGCAACTTTTCCTAGAAACAAAATAGCTTCATGAATAATTGATGCAAATAAAAATCAATTATGTCATTCAGTAAAGAAATGGGGTAAACAAATATTCAGAGCAAATCACGACTTTACTGACGCATTCATTCTGGAATGCCTCCCTTGATTATCTTGTACAAGTCATTGTGAGTATAGATTAAAAAAAAAAAAGATTGATTAGTTTTGCTTGGTTTTGTTCGTCAGTTTTACACAACATATTAAATAAACCTTTTCGGGCCATTTAATGCAGATACAATACCTACTGTTTCCATCGACTTGCCTCCCTACAAAGGCAGAGTTAGAAATAAGGTCGGTTTTTAATGTGTGAAAAAAAATCCAGCTCCCACCAAAACAGGGGTTTTCTGTAATGGAACAAAAGTAAAAAAATGCCTCAGTCAACAAGGATTTCTCCTTTATTGACCGAGGATAGAAAAGATGAAGCATGCTATCAGAACATATACTACACGTTGTTCTTAAACAAAAGGTCAAGTGTGTTTTGATTAATTGAATACAGTTAGTTGAATACAAGTTACTCTTGCGTCAGAAAAACATAAATGGAATGCAATTCAGTTTTATGTTAAACAAAGTATCAATAGTGCTAGATTTATCCTAGGACAAATGCAAAAAAAAGTACCTTGGTAAGAAGAAAAAGCTATATTTTGCTTTTGTGGATTTGAATAAAACTCTTGGGAAAGTGCTAAAAGACTATGTCTGATGAACTTTGCACAAACTATAGACAAATGAGTGTTTAATGGAAGTTGTTCAGAGATGTTCTAAGTCATGTTAGAATTAGCAACACATTTTGTTATACCCTTTTGAAAGTCATGTTAGAAGTAGCAGCAAATTTAGTTACAGCTTTTTCAAAGTCATTTTAGATTAAGAAACACATTTAGTTACCGCTTTTAAAAATAATGTTAGAATTAGCAGCACATTTAGTTACAGTTTTGTCAAAACAGTGTTAGAATTAGCAGGACATTAATTACAGCTTTTTCAAAGTCATGTTAAAATTAGCAACAAATTTAATCGCAGTTTTGTCCAAATAATGTAAGACTGTAACTAAATGTGTTGTTAATTTTTACATAAAAACGGCTGTAATTAAATGTGCTGCTACTTCTAACATGACTTTCAAAGTCATGTTAGAAGCACATTGCATTTTGCATTTAGGTACAGCCATTTCAAAGTCATGGTAGAATAAGCAGCAAATTTAGTTACAGTTTTGTCAAAATAATGTTAAAATTAACAGTACATTTAGTCTCAACTTTTTAAAAATAGAATTAGAATTAGCAGCATGATCATTTACAGCCATTTCAAAGTCATGTTAAAATTAGCCGCACATTTAGTTAGAATTTTGTAAAAGTAATTTTAGAATACGCAGCACATTGAGTTACAGACATTTCAAAGTCATGTTAGAATTAGCAGCACATTGAGTTACAGTGTTGTCAAAATAATATTAGGATTAGCAGTACATTAAGTTACAGCCATTTCAAAGTAATGTTAGAATTTTGCCCTTTAATCATCGGAAGAAGTAGCAACTATCAATCCACCTAAAGAAAATAAAATGCATTTGGGCATAAATACAAAATCTGAAAATTAGAAGAGACATTGAAATTACCTTATTTTTAGCTTACATTATGCCATCTTGATAGTTTGATAGTTGCTACTTCTTCTGAAGATAAAATAGATTCATTGATTAAAATAATAATTAAATGAATGATTTTGTGCTCCAAAACAGTTGCTGTCAAGAATTGTATGTGTCAACGGAATTAAAGGAATAAATTGTAAGATGGTCAACATCATGAAATTTGGAATATGGGCTTTTGTAATTTATTTGTTATATGCTCTGTAATCACATTGAGCTACTTAAATGAAGGATTTGTTTATATAAAAAGTGAAAATATAATTGAAAAAACATCATATTTCCACAGAAATATATACATATATATATGTGTGTGTGTGTGTGTGTGTGTGTGTATATATATATATGTGTGTATATATATATATATATATATATATGTATATATATATATACATATATATATATATGAGTTACTAATGAATTATTGACAAACGCGATTATCTCAAGAACTGACTAACATAAAAGTCAATCTCACGCACTCCTATGTTTCTTAGGTAGCTAAGGAACGCAGTGTTGCTTTTCGAGTTGTTTTAAGCTGTTAAAACATTTCGATTTGTTCCTTAATTTTGTCAATGTTATCTGATATTCATCATGGAAGTGACACTAGAAACAAACATGAAACCCTTGTTAAGTGGGTTGGCAATGATTTAAACTTTTTCTCAAAATATTGTCAGCACTGAGTGTAGTTTGAGATATCTGAGATATTTTCAGTCTGACAATATCACACATAATGGAGTCCATATACACGACCTAACCACCTACACAAGCAGTAACCAATCAGCATATTAGGGGCAGAAGGAAAAAATATTCCAGAATTTTCTAAGTACACATCTATAAAAAATCAAAATAAACTAACAGCTTTTTTTTTCTTATTTATTTATTTTTACTCGCCCCCAAATAAGGCATATTGCCACTGAAACATAACGGAGTACTGTGACAGAGATCAGATTTATAAAGGTGCAACTTGGGTACGTAGTTGAGCAGCAAGATATTTTGTTATGTTTTTATCAAAGAGCGATCAATGAAGGAAAAATAATAAAATTCTTTATATATACATGTGCATGTTTATACATGCTGGTTTTTTATTGTCTTGTCTTACACTGTTTCTTTTTGCCGGGGTTTCATACGTATCCATGATAGTATCGTCTACTTAACTGAGACGAATAAGATTTAATTTGAGAGAATGGACTAAAGTTATCTTCTAGTTATTTATTTCTTAATTTCTTTGTAAATTGAAAGCCACGTCTAATTTCAGAAGAGTTTCCAATGAGTAGCTAATCTGTACAGGTCTTGGAGATGAAAAAGAGTTTACAGTGGGTAGCTAATCTGTACATGTTCCGAAGATGAAAAAGAGTTTTTTGTGGGTAGCTGATCTGTACAAGTCCTAGAGATGAAAAAAAGCTTTTTGTAAGAAACTGATCTGTTTTGGACTTGAAAGTTTCGCAGGCAAAGAGAAAAAATCTTTCTCGTGTGGATACAAAAAATTATGTGTGGGAATTCTAAAAGATCTAATATTTTTATGGAGGGATTCTGCTTTCTGATTGGTTCTAGCAGAACGTGGTTCTATTTGATTGGTTAGTTCCCATCGCCAGTATAAGTATGGTGCTTTTAAACAGCTGTAACTAAATGTGATGCTAATTCTAACATTATTTTGACAAAACTGTAACTTAATTATTAATTTTTATTTATTGCGGACTATTATCCTCATCTTTTTATTTGTTGTTTCACGTGGCCTCCGTCAGGTGGTACCGTGACGGATAGGAACTTCGAATCTCCTGACTGCATTCACTGCAATTACTGCCTTCCATAGTTGTTGTCGTCTCACCACGTTTTGGCCAAGTAAGCTTCTGGCCAGCTTTGGGTAGGATTGAAACCGCTATCTTCAGACAATTCTCACCTGGAACCGTCGAGATTAAACATCTCTATCAACATGCGCCAAAACGTGGTGAGACGACAACAAACTATGGAAGGCAGCAATTGCAGTGAATGCAGTCAGGAGATTCAGAGTTCCTATCCATTGCGGTACCACCTGACAAAGGCCAGAGGAATAGTTGGCCGAAACATCGTGAAACAACTAATAAAAAGATGAGGATAATAGTCTGCAATAAGTAAAATTAATAAAATAATAATCATCTCAATGAATTCCAATTAAAATAATATGTAACTAAATTTGCTGCTAATTTTAACATGACTTTGAAATGGCTGTAAATGATCATGCTGCTAATTCTAATACTATTTTTAAAAAGCTGTAACTAAATGTACTGTTAATTTTAACATTATTTTGACAAAACTGTAACTAAATTTGCTGCTAATTCTACGATGACTTTGAAATAGTTGTACCTAAATGCAAAATGCAATGTGCTACTACTTCTAACATGACTTTGAAAGTCATGTTAGAATTAGCAGCACGTTTAGTTACAGTTTTGTTAAAACAATATTAGAATTAGCAGCACATTTAGTTATAGCCTTTCAAAGTCATGTTAGAAGTAGTAGTATATTTAATTATAGCCCTTTTTGTGTTAGAATTAGCAACACATTTAGTTACAGTTTTGTTAAAATAATATTAGAATTAGCAGCACATTTAGTTACAGTCATTTCAAAATAATGTTAGAATTAGCAACATATTTAGTTACAGTTTTGTCCAAATAATGTTAGAATAAACAACACATTTAGTTACAGCCTTTTCCCAAAAATAAATGTTAGAATTAGCAGCATATTTAGTTATAGCCTTATATTATTTGGACAAAACGGCAATTAAATTTGCTGCTAATTCTAACATGACTTTGAAAAAGCTATCTTCTAGTTATTTACTTCTTAATTTCTTTGTAAATTGAAAGCTACGACTCTATTATGTATGTTCAGTGCTTCTACATCGGAAAAGCAAAATTCAAAAATCGAAATATTGAATTTCCAGAAAAACAAATGGTATCTACATAACTGTCATGTCGCAAATAGAACATATCCAAAAATCACGGAAAATGATAAGGTAGAAAAATAATTATTAATGAAAAAATAAATTTGTAAAATTGGGCAAAATTTTTATTTCACTTGTGTTCACCAACTAAAAAAGAGAAGAGTTGATAGAGGAGATAATTAAACATTCTTGCTTATGTCACATGACGCAATGTGCCACAAACGCAATTCAAAATGGTGGACATATTTGTTCCCCATGTAATCTTTATTAAAAACTGTTTTTCATTAATAATAATTTTGTTACCTTATTGTTTTTCTATAATTTTTAGATATGTTACTATTTTCGACATGACAATTACATAGGTACCATTTGTTATACTTGAAGTTCAATATTTCGATTTTTTTTTTTTTTTTTTACACAGTGGTCACCACTTATCAAGGCCCGGAAGCCACTCAGGGATAAGTGTTATTGCAAGTACAGTACGTTAGTGTGAAGATTTGATGAAGTGTTTACTTAAGGGGGCGGTTCATTAGGAATTTGTTAACGTTGGACTTGAACACATCCAAGTTGTAATCAGGTGGGAAGCAGGCAGACGGAACAGAGTTCCACAGGCGTGCAGTTCTAAGAAAGAAGCTTTGTTCATGGAATCCACGTTTTCGAACGAATTTCGCTCTTATGATAAAGAAACAACGTTTGTTCACATTACATTTAGACTACTGTATGTTTGTATTTGTAATATCATCGGCTTGGTTTGCAAGGCTGAAACAAAAGGCAAAAGGAAAGACGAAACAAAGACAGGGATAGATGTGTGTTTATAATCAGAATTGCCCTAGTTTTCACCGGATGCTCTTTAATATTCCCGATATCCCAATATGCATATCTGGTAATCTCTTACCTTCTGATGTGCAAGGGAGACAAATAATGACAACACTAAAGTACTCCTACTCATTCTTTCAGCTTTATTATATCAACACATTATATTATACCATGCACACATTTCCCTAACTGAAATGTCTATTTGCAGAGAAATTTAATGCTTACTTGCTGAAAACTTGAATGCATACTGGAGAGAAGTTAAAAGCATACTAGTAGACACTATCCTTGAGGATCTAAGGTCTTTCTATTCAGGAGTTTGTTAGGACAACCTGGCATAAGGATACCTCCCACTAGAAGTAAACCCTAACTAAATATTCAAAATCGCATAGTATTCACATCTCAAATAAAATCTCGGTATGGCTAACCCACACTAGCTTTTATAAGGCATGCAGCACCTTCTCTAAGTGATGTTACCTCAAGTAACAGCACGAAGCTGATACTCCACCAGACTAGATGAATTCTTGTCCCGGGATCCATTAAGACCAAGAGATCAAAAGAAAATAACATAGTTAACTGGTCAATAAGTGAGAGGAAAATTAATATTCCTTGCTATTCTTTACAAATTCAATGTTTGAGACATAAAGGAGATTTAATAAAATATTCGAATATCTATGTATCTCATATAGAGATCAAGTGTTAGTCCCTAGGAAGGGGACCCTTGATTTTAAGAACTTTAACTGAAGTTTAATAAAACAAGAGATTCCATTTAATCTTCCTCTGAGGTCATCAGATCTAAGCTTGTCTGTAAGACTAGGATTACATGTCCATTGTGTCATTCTTATATCATTTCTTGTCATCCTACACATATTCTCAAACGTTATTGATCAAGTTTCACTTCGATACATTATAATATCTCATACACATTCCTACCTTAGTCAGCAGTGGTAACACTCTGCTGGTTTGTAATGGTAGAAGTTCCTTGAACTTATTTAATCCACTCTTAACTCCTGTAACCACGCTAGCACCTGATCCTCCCTATGCTTTAATCGTATCACCATTTAAATATACTTCCTCCACATCTAAGTTCTCATCCATCTTCATTGCCTTACACTTCTTGCACGTAAACTGGTTATCAACTCTCAACTTACCAGTGACTCCAATGCACGTCTTGTGTATTTGATTTCCGATATATATATTTTTTTACAATACACCAAAATTGCATTAACTAATTCATTTTTTTGTAGAATAATTTAGTTTCTTCTTTTTTAAAAACACAATCAAGCATAGAAATAAACTGTTAAAATTTTTATTGTGATTTTTAAAACGTGTTAAAAATATTATTTGTTTTATGTTTTACTAGCAGGGAGACCCGACGTTGCCCAGGATTAATTGAAGATTAACGAATGTTCCACACTTCCAACACTTTTATTGTCATTGAAATCGCCCATTTTTCAATCAAATCGATTGATTGCCTACTTCAGTCAGGAACACACCGCAGTGGACTAGGAGGAAGATTCTCTGCACTGACTTAGTCCACAATACATTGTAGTCTATATTGCACTGTAGAGAACCTATTGTTGATTTTATAAAATTATTTTTCATATTTGAATTAAAGTTTAAAATGTAAAAGTTAAGTATTAAAAAATGCTCTGCCGAGGTTGCTCCAGTTCTGTCCAAACTTTACAATAAATGCCTTAACGAATCTTGTTTTCCCGACTGCTGGAAAACCGCCTCTGTGGTACCAGTCTTCAAGAATTATGGTGAAAGAACTGACCCACTAAATTATCGCCCCATTAGCCTCCTCCCGCTTTTCGCCAAAATATTTGAGTCCTTAGTTAATCAAGCCCTAGTCTAGCACCTAACAGCTGCTAAACTCCTGACTGACAAACAATATGGATTCAGGCAAGCCCGTTCAACAGCAGATATCTTAACTGTAGTTTCTGAACGTATATACCGTTCATTGGATAAAACAGGGGAGGGTAGAGCGGTGGCTCTTGATATATCTAAGGCTTTTGACAGGGTATGGCACGATGGTCTTCTAAGGAAAATTAGATCATATGGAATCACTGGAAGAATTCATAATGTAATTAAATCCTTCTTAAGTAATAGAAAAATCAAAGTTGTCCTCGACGGACGTACATCCAAACAATATGACATAAATACGGGAGTGCCTCAGGGGTCTATCCTTGGACCTCTATTGTTCCTGATATTCATAAACGACCTCCCTGATAATATTGTTTCGGAGATGGGTATATTTGCCGATGACACCACTCTCTATAACAGATATGAGGGGAAAACAAATGAACACATATCCAAGAAAATGGCAGAAACACTAGAGGATGACCTCCAATCCGTAGTGGAATGGGGACAAAAATGGTTGGTCTCATTCAATGCTGCTAAGACTAAGCTTGTTTCCTTCTATAACTACAAGAAACCTTCTCTATCACCAATAGCAATGGCCAAGAACACATTGCCTGAAAGTACTTCTTTTAAACTCCTCGGCCTAACGTTTACAGGGAATATGAACTGGAATAGATACATTGAGAGCATGGCCAAGGCTGCTGCAAGGAAGGTTGGCTCCCTCTACCGTGCTAGAAAACTACTTATGCCTGCCAGTATCCTATACCTCTATAAGGCAACCATTCGCCCATGTATGGAGTACTGTTGTCACATCTGGGCTGGTGCATCTGCTGCTTGTCTCTCGCTCCTGGACAGGGTTCAAAAAAGAGTCGCCAACCTGATAGGTCCTGAACTGTCATCTAGGCTTCAGCCTCTGTCCCATCGACGAGATGTTGCATCCCTCTGCCTGTTCTACAAATACTTTAATGGTGAATGCTCTGACGAACTGCAAACACTTGTACCTCCCCGACGTAACTACCCCCGACAAACCCGACAAGCTACTAAGTCTCATCCCTTTACAGTGGAGATCCCTAGGTGCAAGAAAGCCTTTTACTCCAATAGTTTCTTCCCCAGAACTGCGGGTCTTTGGAACTCCCTTCCGGGATTCTGCTTTCCCAACTGCAATGATATGCAGAAGTTCAAGTGTAATGTTAACAAACATCTTTCTACTCTTCTCCCTTCATAATGACCCCGCTAATTAATTCCCTAATAGTAGCCCCCTGCTTCAAAGTGGCACTGTGCCTTGTTTGGGGTGAAAATTGAAAAAAAAAAAAAAAAAAAAAAAAAAAAAGTACCATGGTCCAAGTATGCTCTAAACAGAAACATTAATTTCGAACGTGCCCCTGTCTTATCAAAAAACCTACTGTATTTATTCACCAGGTTCTTCTGCTTGTGCAATGATAAAACTTCTCAAATGCATTTGTAATGTTGATGTATAAGAGTGTTAACTTTGATCAAATTCGAACTGTTACTTCTTTCCTTGGAATTTTTTGATTATTGATTTTTGACACTTATCGGAGGCATTTCAGTAAAAATAAAACTAATTAAGAACACTCCCACTTACATAAAGTACATTTGTGTGAAATTTCCATTTTTGGAGTCCATAGGGAACGACACATACAAAGTGTCTTTATATATAAGTAGAGATTATGAGACGTTTTCATTATTCAGTATTATCTGTCTGCTCATCCGTCAGTTACAATTTATTTTCAACGTGAAAAATATTTTCCAGAATTTGTTTCATTTCGAAATATCAGAAATCTCAACTGCTTTCAAAAACAGAAAAAATTGCATTAATACTAAATAATAAATTCCCATTAAATAAAGCAGACACCATAACCGGAAATCGAAATTAAAACATTGAGATCTTCAATCTGAGGTTATTATAGAATGTGCGCAAACCTTTTCTAGGCTCACACAAAAACACGCGTTCACATTTCAAGCTATATTACTTGTCATATACTTATGCGCACACAAACATACGCGCCCACATCAACACACGCACATATATTCACGTTCGCGTACATACACTCACATTCACGTGTATACACACACACACATACTAACGTACGCACATGCAAGCACAGATGGACGACGTCACTTCCCTTTCAAAGGAAATCTACACATGCGCAAAAGACCACCGGAAACAAGTATAAAAGCAAGAGACAAGCTGTTTCCAGCCCTTTTTCGGACCAGCTTTCAAGCTGTGCGGTCTACGGACCGACAGCCTGCCTTTTCGGCATGCGCGCGTGCCTCATGCCACTTGCTACTATGTGGGACAAAAAGCTAACAAACAGTACGTACACTTTATACGCTTTCTATCTCCATAACCTGGATTGACATTCTCACTCTTTCTCTGTCCCTGAGAATACCTTCGCATAGCTGACTGCTAACTGATGTCAAACCTCTATTCTTTGTCTTTGTCTACACGCTGGACTATCATTCTCATTTCTACTATATCACTCACTTCTTTTCCCACACGCGAACAAACGATAGTGACCCGAACGTGAGATGAACACACATTTCCTTTTTCCTTCTATAATACCAATCCCGCAACAAACGATGGTTACACCCACACGGACATAACCACGTGTTATGCCTAAAACATTCATTCTTTCAACAGTAAATAAACGACACGTTTATCTATTCCAGCAATTGAGTCTTTGTTTCCTTCTTTCCATCCGTTTCCTTATTTTCTTTTGTGACAGGATTGGGATTTATATATCCTAGTCCTCCACAAACGATGGTGACTGTGTTATTTTAAAATTGAACGAAACACTTATACACACACAGATTCTCTCTCTCTACAACAATAAACTTTCCCTCTCACCAGCTAACAACGAGAGATGCATGCCAAACTATAGACCTTCCTTCTCACCAGCTAACAAGGAGAGACGCACGCCAAACTATAGACATTCCTTCTCCCCAGTTAACAGCGAGAGATGCACGTCAAACTATAGACCTTCCTTCTCCCCAGTTAACAGCGAGAGACGCACGTCAAACTATAGACCTTCCTTCTCCCCAGTTAACAGCGAGAGACGAACGTCAAACTATAGACCTTCCTTCTCCCCAGTTAACAGCGAGAGACGCACGCCAAACTATAGACCTTCCTTCTCCCCAGTTAACAGCGAGAGACGAACGCCAAACTATAGACCTTCCTTCTCCCCAGTTAACAGCGAGAGACGCACGCCAAACTATAGACCTTCCTTCTCCCCAGTTAACAGCGAGAGACGCACGCCAAACTATAGACCTTCCTTCTCCCCAGTTAACAGCGAGAGACGCACACCAAACTATAGACCTTCCTTCTCCCCAGTTCACAGCGAGAGACGCATGCCAAACTATAGACCTTCCTTCTCCCCAGTTAACAGCGAGAGAAGAACGCCAAACTAAACACGTGTAGTATCCTTTTCTTTCATTTGTTTCATCACGAAATAAATCCTAGTTCGTTTAATTCAATTTAACACATACTTCGTCTCTTTCTCAATTCAATTCATTTTCCCTATTTTTCACCACCACTACAAAATGGTGACACCCGAACGCGAGAGGAACACGCATTTCCTCCTATGCCACAAGTTCACAACAAACCACCGACCATGATGAGACGTGAAACGAACAAGCATGGTGACCCTACCTTTTTTTAAATTAATTGTTTTGAGCGAGACGCGTGTTTTATTTGATAAAGAAAAAAAAAACGAACTTTTCAACAAAGAAAAACAAATGAACTACTACCGACAGAAATAACAACTATGAACTACAATGACGAAACTCCTCGTCAGACTCGGCAGAAAAATAAACACGGAGCTGTCGACTTCATACCGAATTTAAAGAAAAATTCGAGCTCGACAAACATTTTTCACGGTTTCATGACATTACCTTGCAACAAACGCAAGGAGCAAAATCACATTGGCCTATACACATTCTCTCCCGCACAGCAGACGCAACAACAAAGAAACAATTACAGGACATCCCTATCAACACATAGTAAGAAGTTGAATTAACAATACGAGCTGAGATGCAACACGCACGCTGATAAACTTATAACTTGGAAGTTTCGTTGACAGCCGGCAACCATACTCACGAATGCACAACAACTGCCCATACAGACAATGTACACACTACCGCAGAATCACTTGCGAAGACACCGTCAACAAGAAACAAAAATCTTCCTTCCAAACGAACAATTCACTGCACTGTACAAGCAACTCATTGCACATGTCAGCACACAAAAAACAACCAAACAAATATCACCCTAAAAAACGAGTAAACGCCTTTTCCACGCGTAAGTAAATACTTTTTTTTACGAACACACTCTGTTTTTGACATTCCGTTTTTGACTTTTTTTTTTAAACAACCACGCTAACAGCAAAAAAAAAAACAAAAAAAACCCCCAAAAAACAGGACGAAAAGTCAATTGCTGAAAACATTACTTACAATATATATATATATATATATATATATATATATATATATATATATATGTACACTGCATATATTTTTTTTCCTAGGAAGGGGAGTATTGCTCGAGCCTTTTCTAGTCTCGCACAAAAACATGCGTTCACATTTCAAGCTATATTACTTGTTATATACATACGCGCACACAAACATACGCGCCCACGTCCACACACGCACATATATTCACGTTCGCGTACATACACTCACATTCACGTGAGATGAACACACATTTCCTTTTTCCTTCTATACTACCAATCCCGCAACAAACAATGGTTACACCCGCGCGGACATGAACACATGTTATATCTAAAACATTCATTCTTTCAACAGTAAATAAACGACACGTTTATCTATTCCAGCAATTGAGTCTTTGTTTCCTTCTTTCCATCCGTTTCATTATTTTCTTTTGTAAAAGTCATCTCCCTCTCAATACAGACCAATAAGTCTCCTGTGTGTTCTGTGTGTTATGAGTAAGTTGCTGGAATCCATATTAAATAGAGAAATAGTAAACCACCTCAGCAGAAAAAATCTTCGTCGTGACACACAATATGGTTTCCGTTCTGCAAGATCTACCGCAGATGTGCTAACGGTTATATTTAACAGGATTAGTGAATCTCTTGACAAAGGCTTCCTTTCTAGGGCAATTGCTCTTGACATATCAAAGGCCTTCGATAAGGTATGGCATAAGGGCCTACTCCACAAGATTTCCAGCTACGGTATAACTGCTGGAGTCCCTCAGGGGTCAATCCTAGGCCCAACTCTCTTCCTAATCTACATTAATGACCTCCCTAAATAATTCGTTGACATCTATACTGATGACACGACCATCTATGGCAACACATCAAAGGCTATAAATGACAAAGTTCTCTCCGATTCTCTCTCCTCTGATCTCGAGCGCGTGGTTCAGTGGGGGAAGATGTGGCTGGTTACCTTTAATGCATCCAAAACCAAACTCCTATCCTTACATCATCAACGCTCTGATCCCCATCTGGCATCAATTGTGATGGATGGCTCTCGTCTGGGTGAGGCCCCATGTTTTAACAAGCTTCTGGGTTTGACCTTATTCCTGATCTGAAATGGAACACGTACATCAAGTCTGTTGCCAAGGTCACTGGAAAGATGGTGGGATCCTTCTACCGCTCCAGAAGATATCTCACTACTGATGCAATTCTCTATCTATATAAAAGCCAAGTACGTCCAAGGATGGAATACTGTTGCCATATCTGGGCAGGAGCTGCTAAAAACAGCCTATCCTGCCTTGACAGAGTACAAAATAGACTTCGTGGCTTAGTGGGGGATGCCCTTTTCTCTACCCTGCAACCTCTCTCCCACAGAAGAGATGTTGCGAGCCTATCCTTGTTTTATCATTATTTCCATGGCAGGTGCTCGTCTGAACTCTAATCTCTGGTGCCCCCTCGCCAATCTTTCACGAAAAACACCCGTCTAGCTGAAGCCACTGTGAAAAATTTCCCCCACTCTATATCTGTGCCTAAATCAAAACACGGATTCTAGGAACAAAGCTTCTTTCTTAGAACTGCACGCCTGTGGAACTCTTGTTCCTTCTGCTTGCTTCCCACCGGACTACAACTTGGATGTCTTCAAGTCCAATGTTAACAAATTCCTAATGAACCACCCCCTTAATTAAACACTTCATCAAATCTCCACACTAATGTAATGTACTTGCAATAACCTTTATCCCTGAGTGGCTTCCGGACCTTGATAAGTGGTGATCACTGTGTAAAAAAAAAAAAAAAAAAAAAAACTGGAAATGTTTTCTTAATCATTAAATCATTTCTCTCCGATAGGCTCATAAGAGTAGTAGTCGATGGACAAAAATCAGAGGCCTGCAGTATTAATGCTGGAGTCCTTCAAGGGTCAATCCTGGGCCCAACTCTCTTCCTGATCTACATCAATGACCTCCCTAAACACATACTTAGATCATTCGTTGACATCTATGCTGATGACACGACCATCTACAGCAACACATCAAAGGCTATAAATGACAAAGTTCTCTCCGATTCTCTCTCCTCTGATCTCGAGCGCGTGGTTCAGTGGGGGAAGATGTGGCTGGTTACCTTTAATGCATCTAAAACCAAACTCCTATCTTTACATCATCAACGCTCTGATCCCCATCTGGCATCAATTGGAATGTATGGCTCTGGTCTGGGAGAAGCCCCGTGTTTTGACAAGCTTCTGGGTTTGTCCTTTACTCCTGATCTGAAATGGAACACATACATCAAGTCTGTTCTACCCTCTTAAGTAAACACTTCATTAAATCTCCACACTAACGTACTGTACTTGCAATAACCCTTATCCCTGAGTGGCTTCCGGGCCTTGATAAGTAGTGACCACCGTATAAAAAAACAAAAAAAAAACAGGATTGGGATTTATATATCCTAGTCCTCTACAAATGGCGATAAAACAAAGTGTTGGATATTAATGAGGATATGTCAGGAAAAGGCTGAAGTTCATTTGCACTAGATACGAATTATTTCGCTTTAGTTACATATTGGTATTAAAAACAAGTTAATATTCTAATATATACTAGAATGCGTGCTCATAATTCTATTATGCTATAAATACTAAACATTGTATGTTAATATTATATAGTGTAAAGAATAAATTGTTCTATCGTTATTTCCATGTCAAGTGCTCGTCTGAGCTCCATTCTCTGGCCCCCCCTCGCCAATCTTTTTCAAAAAACACCTGACTAACTGAAACCACTGTCAATAATTTCCCCCACTCCTTATCTGTGCCTAAATCAAAACGTAGATTCCATGAACAAAGCTTCTTTCTTAGAACTGCACACCTGTCGAACTCTGTTCCGCTTGCCTGTTTCCCTCTCGACTTCAACCTGGATGTCTTCAAGTCCAACGCAAACAAATTCCTGATGAACCGCCTCCTTAAGTAATGACACTTTATCAATTCTCCAATACTATTACTACACTATCCCATTGATTATTGTACACACAATAACCCTTATCCCCGAGTGGCCGTTGGGCCTTGATAAGTGGTGAACTCCATGTAAAAAAAACAAAAGAAAAGAAAAAAAAGGAAAATTAGTTTAACATATTCTTAGTTTCATAGTCGAAAACTTGACACAGGGTCCAACATGGCAGTTATTAGATATTTTGCTGAATAAATAAATTGTCAAATTTAAGACTCGGAAATTTATCCAAGCTTTATTCAGCAAAATCCGATCTTTGTGTGTGTGTGTGTGTGTGTGTGTGTGTGTGTGTGTGTGTGTGTGTGTGTGTGTGTGTGTGTGTGTGTGTGTGTGTGCGCGCGCGTGCCCTCATGCGTATGTGTGTGTGCCTCTCTCTCTCTGTCTGTCTCCATTTTTTCAAAGTCGAAACTTGACACAGGTTCCAACATGGCGGGCATTAGATATATTGCTGAATAAATAAATCGTCAAGACTAAGACTTAGAAATTTATCCAAGCTTTATTCCACAAAATTTAATCTGTGTGTGTGTGTGTGTGTGTGTGTGTGTGTGTGTGTGTCTGTCTGTGTCTGTGTCTGTGTGTGTGTGTGTCTCTGTTTCCATTTATTCAAAGTGTATCTCCTCTGAGATGTAAGGTTGCAGAGCGTTGCAAGATTGGTCAAATGGAAAATTGCATTTCTTGTGGACCATCGTTTTACGTTTATTTTAGCTGGCAAAATTATCCGCGACAGCAGAGGTTCTCAATGGGGGTGAAATTAAACCTAAAAATGAAGTAAAAAAAAAAAACGGAAAGAAACTGAGACATGTGCATGCAAGTATTATGTTTTTTAGGAATAGTTCATTTCTTGTAAGTAAAAAAAGAATGCAAGCCCAGCTTGATACGATCTTCAAAAAGTGTTTTCAAACCTACTTATTCTTAACATAAGTAATCTATCATGTGAATGATTCACACATGCGCATTTGTGAAACAGTTGAAAAACAGATAAAAATCTGATGGCTCCCACAAGTACCAATTTTTCAATTTTAACCCCTTAACAGCCATTTTTTTGGGGGGGGGATGAAAACAGATGAAAAAGTTTTCCACGTGTCTGAATACCCTATATACCGAATTTTAGTTCTATAGATAAAAAAATCGTTGAGTATATAGGCTGAGAAGTGCTCTCACACACATACATTCTCACTTTTATAGATATATAGATTAATACCCCTGGAGAACAAAGCAATACACCACGTAGCTAGAATTGAAACTCCAAGAAGAACAGATGTGAGGAAAAAGAGAAAGGAAAATAAAAATGGGTTCTGATCACTAAACTTAATTCAATTTTGAAGAACAGGTTTTTTTCTCAAAAAGCTAAAAAAAACAAAAAAAAAAAAAAAAACAAAACAAAGAATATTAATTATTACAATTTTTTTTAGATGCATATTGGTAATTTATATCATTTGGATTTTTCAGAATACCATTCTCATCTTGGATAAACCTGGTGCGTAATGGATAAAGTATTGAGTAATAATCAGTTGTAAATTACAGTCTTTTGGAGCTTGAAAGTTCAATCTTCAAACATTTAGGATATAATTAATAATTATTAAATAAAGGGTCCAGTTCAATATTTCATATAAATACTCGAGTTTGATTCTTATCAAACTCGAGTATTTATATGAAATATTGAACTGAAGTAGATCGCAGTTTACATCGGCTAGGACGTTGTGAACATAACATCGACTGGGGGTAATATTTTCTAAGGGATTAGTGACGCAAACTAAAAACCTGGATGTGCCAAGTTCGAATCCAATTCGTTTCACAGAAACACTTTCATCAAAACCACACCCGACCTTGTGTCTAACTTTATAGAGAGAAGGCAAATAAAATAAGTAGGACCAATATCGCACCTGTGATAAGTGTTTCCAAATATGGCTGACTGCAAACGTTCATGTACAATAATTTTGGAATGTTATCAAATTTAGGAATTTCTAGATCAACATTATAGATTGTAAAAACATCAGGTGATCTTAATGCTACATTAATGATGTAATGAAAAGGGGATAGATATTGAGACATGGCAGTTTGAGTTTGGAGACAGAGTAGGATAGTTGGACGAGTTAGCATGGAAGATATTGTCTCCATATTTGGAAACTGGGAGAAACGCGACCTTTGCATGATAGAGAACTTACAACGCCTTACAGCTCCAATGAAAAATCGAGAATAAAGTTTATATCAAATATATAACCTGTCGTTGTGGGTTTCCTTTGGAGGAGATGAACTTGAATAATGAGAAGAGAAGAAAACACAACAAAGAGAGGCATGTTCTTTGCCTGTGTACTACACACACTGAATGTTAATGAACTGTTTTATTATATGCGTTACACATATACACACACATTGCACAAGATAAACGTTTCCCACACGCATTGTTCATGATAGACACAATTGTTGATACGCACATGTTGGGACGTAATCACACACACACCATAAGCGGAATATATAACAACTATCCTTTTTTAATTACTTGATCAAAAATGAAATCATTTCAGATAAAAATGATCACTGTCATATGTCCAAATGTAGCAGTGCCCTTTGAAGCGTTTTGTTTATCAGTGCTAGCATCGACCACTGTGATGTCAGCAGTTCAACGCGACTTACTGAATAGGCCTTCTCCACCATATAAAGGCCACGGCTCCAACACAAGTAAATCGTAAATCCAATTATGGCAAAGCAAAGAATCTTCACATCGTTTCAAAGTTGGGTAATTATTTAAGTGTACATTGAAATTTGACATTTGAACAAGTAAAGATCGTTTGAATATACAACCCTTGACTAATATACGCTAATGTGGTTGGGCCAGAATCCGATGGGAAACTATCGTGGTTGATGAAGAAGAGTGTACATCTTGTAGAAGAGATGATGAAGAAGGTCATAAGGTCATTGAAGGGGTGGACTTTTCGTCTTTTTTTTTTTTTTTTTTGGCATTTCGTGGGATAGAAAAGTTCTACACACGTGCGTCATCATGGGAAACAGAACGACAGATTCAAACAGTTAAAAGTTGACAAAATTGGAAAATAGAGATTGATCAATTGGATAACATTCAGAATTTATACGTACATACACACATCACGAGAAGGAGAATATATTGTGTATGTTTTTGTTTCCGTATTTATTTTAACAGTGCTTAATACAAGACTAGAGCTTAGTAGTAATATAAAACATACGTATGGCAAGCAATATATATATATATATATATATATATATATATATATATATATATATATATATATATATATATATAAACAAAGAGTTAATAAAATATGTTAAAAGACACTTTAGCACACGTTAAAAACATATTTAATTTTCAAAAAGGAAACACTATATATATATATATATATATATATATATATATATATATATATATATATATATATATATATGCATATATATAAGGAACTTTGTCTGGGTATATCTCTGTGTGTGTGTGTGTGTGTGTGTGTGTGTGTGAGAGAGAGAGAGAGAGAGAGAGAGAGAGAGAGAGAGAGTTCCCAATGGTCTCGAAAATGGCTGAGACGATTTTTATAAAATTTCACATGAAGGTACTTTATGTGTCTGGCAGTGTTCATAGATAGGTTTTGTATCAGAATGCGTTCCATAAGTACCGATAATCAAAAAGCAAAATAATCCAATGAAAGAAGAAACGGGAGATTTTTTACCAAAGTTAACAGCGTACACAGCTTAACATCACAAGTGAATATGAGAAGTTTTATTACCACACAAGCCGAAAGGCCTGACATATAAAATCAACAGCAGATTCTTTGATATGACAGGGGCGCGTTCAAAATGAATGTTCCTATTTAAAGCACAATTGCACCATGATACTTGACTTTTTCATTTTAAACTTAAATTCAAGCCATTATCACTGCACCAGCAGTAACGCATGGCACAGAAAATCAATGTTCGGTTTCTATAATATGACAGGCGCGTTCGAAATGAATGTTTCTGTTTAGAGCACAACTGAAGCATTTTTAACTTTAATTCAAGCTATTATATATAAAAAATAATTTTATAAAATCAACAGTAGGTTCTCAACAGTGTAAAGTATACTACAATGTATTGTAAGTCACTGCAGGTAGGCATGTGAAACTTCCTCCCAGTGCACCGTGATGGGTCCCTAAGTACAGCAGGAAGCAATTGATTTGATTGAAAAATGCGCGATTTCACTGGAATCAATGATAATAAAAATATGGGAATGTGTTATCATTTAATCCCGGACAACGTCGGGTCTCCCTGCTATTATATATATATATATCACTTACAAAAAACATTATTTCCAGCTGCTGCTCTCTGTAACAGAATGCTATAGATATTGATACTCACCAAGGAGTCATTCATTAGTTCTCGTCTCCCAAATAAATCTTTGGGGGATCGTGTGCTTGTCAACATTACTAATTTATTTTTCTGAATTACACAGAAATGAATTGCTTCTCAGTAGATGGGTGGGTTTTTATATATATATATAATCTGTTCATGTATTTGTTTCTATGTATATGTGAATGACTGTGTGTATATGCATGTAAATATGTGTGTACCTATGTTTGAATGTGAATGGGAAAGTGTTTGTGTGTATAATATCTTTATGTATTTGTGTGTATATGAATATGTATAAATTGTTGTGCATGTGTACGAATGACTATGTCTGTGTATATGTATATGTGAATATGTGTGTATTTATGCTTGAATATAAATCTGTATTTAGAATCTTTATTTTATTTATTCATAATTCCCCATATATATATATATATATATATATATATATATATATATATATATATATATATATATATATTGATTGATTGTTGGAGAGCTATTGGCTACACATTAGCAAACGTGTTTCAATGACCCCCTAGCAGGGAAAATCACCTCATCAGGCCAAAAACCATCCACCTGGCCTGATGAGGTGATTTTCCCTGCTAGGGGGTCATTGAAACACGTTTGCTAATGTGTAGCCAATAGCTCTCCAACAATCAATATATTGCTCTGTTTCATGCATTGAGCACTCATTGGAATGACATATTGTGTTGTTGTTATGAGTTACTGAAAAATTCTACCAACAGTATAATAATATATATATATATATATATATATATATATATATATATATATATATATATATATATATATATATAAGAGAAAGAAAATTAAAACTTTAAGTTGACTTTTACAATCAAAATTTACTGTTCGACTGAATACTCCAAAAAACAATTTACAAAGTCCTTTTTCTGCAAACTTTCAAAGAAAGCTATACTTCTTATTCTTCTCATCAGAGGATATAAAGAAATCAGCAAATTATATTTGTAGCAATGCTAGAATTTGCTAGTTATGGCATTAAGTGAAAACACAATTTATTGTAATTATAAATTGCTAAGAAAAGAAGTGAAAAAATGTTGGATATGTAAAAAAATATGAAAACCAACCACGCATAATATTTCAGCTTGCATGAAAATTCTCTCAAGTTGATCCAAAATGTGAAAATAGTTCTTTAGAGTGAATGGAGTCCAAAATTAAGTCCAGCGTGATGCTGCATATAATCCGATTGGAAAGCTTTCAAAACAGCTGAAAAAATGAAAATTATTTTTTTCTGGACAGTGCAGTAGCCCAAAGCTATATAAGCTCTACTCTATTGCGTATTGAGCTTTCTTATTCGGGTGGGATTAAATTATCTATATATAAATACTGTTATTTATATTAGTTTGAAGTTTACTATTGCCTATATCAGGTAAACACTACATCCTTTTGATTTCATTAATATATATATATACATATATATATATATATATATATACAGTGTGAAATGTAAAAATTATCGCCCTAGAAAAGATGACATAATTCCATTTCCGTTTGAGGAAAACCGGAGTTTCTATTTTTGTTGCAGACCGTCTACTAGTTTGCCAGTTGTGTACAAATCCCAAAAGTGATAGGAGCCTTTTATTATGTCCGAAAGTGACGCAATGTTCAACGAGTGAAATCAGAGATGTGCCGCCGTACAACTCATACTCTCTACCGATCCAAGTTATGACTTTGGGTGTGGCAGCAGGACTTGGCGCCAGCCCACAAGTTCAAAAAGACCCAGGTTTGGCTTCAGAAGGACTGCTACGATTTTGTACCCTCCTCTCATTCCCCACCTTCCCTGATCTGAATCTGGACTACTTCGTTTGAACATACGTTAAGAACATCACCAACATGACCTCCTACAACACCAAAGCCAGCTTGATCGCCGTCATCTGCTGAGTATTCATAGAGTTTCCACCAGTGCTTGTGGAAAAGGTATGCTCCCAGTTCTGGACCCATACTAAGGTGGTGATAGAAGCTGAAAACGGCTACATTGGATAGATGTCAGTTCTACTACATAATCAAATTATTTGAATTGATTTTTTCAATAAAAGTTTTAAAATAAAGCTGGACTGTTGTACCCTGTTCCACCCTATATATATATATATATTTAAAAGAGTGTAGCCATCAACAATTGTGGGTTTTTTTTAAAGGTTTTCATCATATTTTTATTTTAAAATATTTTTATAACGCGTTTCGAGCTTAGGGTGTGCTCTCTTCAGATATTTTCGTAAAAAGTTTTTCTTTAAAATGGGAGTTTGTAGATATGCCTCCGCTGATATTAAATATGTTTTTCATAGTGGTGCGATGCGTGTGTTCAGTGTTTAGACATTCTGTCTCCAACTGTAAGTTGTTCACTGTGACCGGTCAAAGTTAGTTTCAAAGAGTGTTTTTTAGTCCATATGGTGAAGGTTTTTATGGCTTCTTTAGGGTTCTTTTTAAAGACTTTCTTTCCCCATGTATAGCATACACTCACACACAATCACATACGCATATATATATATTCATGTACATGTACACATGCACACGCACACGTACGCAGGCACACACACATACACACACGTACATACATAGAAATATATGTAGGAGCATACATATATACACATATACATACCCACCTGTGTATATGTGTATATATGTATGCTCCTACATATATTTCTATGTATGTACGTGTGTGTATGTGTGTGTGCCTGCGTACGTGTGCGTGTGCATGTGTACATGTACATGAATATATATGTATGCGTATGTGATTGTGTGTGAGTGTATGCTATACATGGGGAAAGAAAGTCTTTAAAAAGAACCCTAAAGAAGCCATAAAAACCTTCACCATATGGACTAAAAAACACTCTTTGAAACTAACTTTGACCGGTCACAGTGAACAACTTACAGTTGGAGACAGAATGTCTAAACACTGAACACACGCATCGCACCACTATGAAAAACATATTTAATATCAGCGGAGGCATATCTACAAACTCCCATTTTAAAGAAAAACTTTTTACGAAAATATCTGAAGAGAGCACACCCTAAGCTCGAAACGCGTTATAAAAATATTTTAAAATAAAAATATGATGAAAACCTTTAAAAAAACCCACAATTGTTGATGGCTACACTCTTTTAAATATACATTTTTTCTCTCGTTGGAACTACACAACCATCACTTTAAATATATATACATATATATATATATATATGATAAATCTATTTCCAAATTTAAAAATGTTGTCCATCTTACCGTTTATTTCTTTAAGAACATTGACATGCATAATTCTTCACAGCACCTGTTTCATAGTACAGAATGTAATTACTATGTCAATTCTTGAATTTATTCTACCCATAACTCTTCAGAAGGAAAAGCACTTATCAATTTCAAAAGAAAATAAAGGCATATGGGCATGATTACAAAATCCAATAGCATAACAAAAATAAAATACAATTGCGACTTCTCTCCCAATTTTCGGATTTTGTAATCATGCCTATATGTCTTTATTTTCTTTTTAAATTGATAAGTGCTTTTCCTTCTGATGAGTTAAGGGCAAAATAAATTCAATAATATATAAATATATATATATATATATATATATATATATATATATATATATATATATATATATATATTGATTGTTGGAGAGCTATTGGCTACACATTAGCAAACGTGTTTCAATGACTCCCTAGCAGGGAAAATCACCTCATCAGGCCAAAAACCATCCACCTGGCCTGATTGTTGGAGAGCTATTATTATTCTATATTATTTAATGCAACTGGAAACCGCAATCATTTTGCAAGTAGTCTTGTAACGTATTCAATCATCTAGGGTGACCTTAGTTAGGATGACATTAAAAGTTAATATATACAAACAGAATGGTCAGTAGGACCACCTTCTCCTCCTCCTCCTCCTCCTTCTAAGATGTTTGCCATAAATCCCCCCTCTCTCTCTCTTTTTACTCACGTTTATCCCTAATAAAGCATATCGCCACTTGGATGTAAGGGGCTACTATTTGCAACCATGCCTAGGAAAGGTTAACAAAATGTTGGTTTATTTACATTTAAACCTGCATATCAGTACAGTCAGGGAAGCAGGTAGCAGGAGGGGAATTCCAAAGTCTAGCTGTTTGAGGGAAGAAGTTATTAGAATAGAAAGCTTTCTGGCATTTAGGGACCACAACTATGAAGGGATGTGATTTTGTTACTAAGCTGGTTTGTCGGGGATATGTACGTTGAGGGTGCACAAATGCAACGAGATCATCAGAGCACATCCTATTATCTAAAAAGGATCTAATTATATTTAGTATACGTTCAGTTATACTGTATAATTTAATTTTCATTAGCAGTCTTTCCTGCCAGACTTTGTCAAAATCCTTTGATATATCAAGAGCTTCGCCCATCTTATCCAGTGCAAGGTGTATGCGCTCAGCGCTCAGAGATGACTTAAAATATCTGCAGTAGAATGACATTACCTAAATCGAGACTGTTCATCAGAAAGAAGATTAGCTTTTGCAAAAGGGTAGACTAGTGCTTGATTAAGATTTCAAAGATTTTAGCAAAGAGGGGGAAGAGACTGATAGAGTGATAATTGAGAGGGTCAGTCCTTTCACCAGAATTCTTGTACACTGGTACCACAGAGGCCACTTTCCAGCTATTATGGAAGCAAGATTGAGCAAGGCATTTGTTGTAGAGCTTGAAAAGTATGGGGACTAGCTAGCTATTTCTTAGTACAGCAGGGTTGAGATTAAGCCCACACGTCTTGGAGGTGTCTAAGTTTTTTATGATATTGCGTACATGAGAAGGGGTGATTTTCATATCATCTAGTTTGGCTTCAGTTTGCATAGGGAAATTTGTGAGAGAGTTGTTTGTTAGCTCTAAGGTGGAGTTGGAGGCGAATCACTAGGCAAGCAGTTCTGCCTTCTTGGTTACCATGCTTGCGACCTTCTGGTTGTTAGATAGTGGGGGAATTACTGGTTGTTGTTTGTTCACTACACCAGAAATCATGAGTTCCTATCTTCTGTGATTTTATGCATTCCCTGGTTATTTCAGCATGCCTTCTTTTATTGTTTAATTTCAAGTAAGGGGGGAAGTGTTGGGAAAAGTGGGCCAGTTTTGATGCCAAGTATATACACATGATGGTCCATTTAGCCGAGTCCTTCCTAGAAATTGTGGCCTCATGAAAGCCCACCATAGATAGCAGTAAGGGTTCTTTCCATGCGCGAGATGGCATTAAAACTATCCCGATATTATACAAGTGATGATAGAGCACTACTAAAGAGTTAGGGATTCTGCACTGTTAGTTGGAAACAACAACCAGGTAAACTGTCAGTCAGGTATCCTCAACCTCTCAATCAAGACCGACCCAGACCAGCTGAGTGAGCACAAATGGCATGTAAGGAAATCCAATTTGTTCAGTTTGTGAGAGAAAGAAATAAATTAAGGATAGGGATAGGGGAACGGCATTCAATGTCCTAGTCAAGGAGGTCACCACTTATCAAGGCCCGGAAGCCACTCGGGGATAAGGGTTATTGCATGGACAGTATGTTGTACGTTAGTGTTGAGATTTCATAAAGTGTCTACTTAAGGGTGCGGTTCATCAGGAGTTTGTTTACGTTGGATTTGAAGACATCCAAGTTGTAGTCAGGTGGGAAACAGGCAGATGGAACAGAGTTCCACTGGTGTGCTGTTCTAAGAAAGAAGCTGTGTTCATGGAATCTACGTTTTGATTTAGGCACAGATATAGAGTGGGGAAAATTTTTGACATTGGCTTCAGCTAGACGGGTGTTTTTCGTAAAAGATTGGCGAGGAGGGACCAGAGATTGGAGTTCAGACGAGCACTTACGATGGAAATAACGATAAAACAAAGACAGGCTCGCAACGTCTCTTCTGTGGGAGAGAGGTTGCAGGGAAGAGAAAAGGGCATCCCTCACTAAGCCACAAAGTCTATTTTGTACTCTGTCAAGGCAGGATAGGCTATCTTTAGCAGCTCCTGCCCGGATATGGCAACAGTATTCCATCCTTGGACGTACTTGGCTTTTATATAGATAGAGAATTGCATCAGTAGTGAGACATCTTCTGGAGCGGTAGAAGGAACTCACCATCTTTCCAGCGACCCTGGCAACAGATTTGATGTATGTATTCCATTTCATATCAGGAGTAAAGAATAAACCCAGAAGCTTGTCAAAACATTGAGCTTCTCCTAGGCGAGAGCCATCCATTACAATTGATGCCAGATGGGTATCAAAGCGTTGATGGTGTAAAGATAGGAGTTTGGTTTTAGATGCATTAAAGGTAACCAGCCACGTCTTCCCCCACTGAACTACATGCTCGAGATCAGAGGAGAGAGAATCAGAGAGAACTTTGTCATTTACAGCCTTTGATGTGTTGCCATAGATGGTTGGGTCATCAGCATAGATGTCAACGAATGATTTAAGCATGTGTTTTGGGAGATCATTGATGTAGATCAGGAAGAGAGTTGGGCCCAGGATGGACCCCTGAGGAACTCCAGCATTAATATTGCAGGCCTCTGATTTTTGTCCATCGACCACTACTCTCATGAGCCTATTACAGAGAAATGATTTAATGATTGAGAAAACATTTCCAGTTATACCGTAGCTGGAAATCTTGTGAAGTAGACCTTTATGCTATACCTTGTCGAAGGCCTTTGATATGTCAAGAGCAATTGCCCTAGAATGGTAGCTTTTGTCAAGAGATTCGCTAATCCTATGAGATATAATCATTAGCACATCTGCGGTAGATCTTGAAGAACGGAAACCATATTGCATGTCACTAAGGAGGTTATTTCTTCTGAGGTGGTTGACTATTTCTCTATTTAATATGGATTCCAGCAACTTACTCATGATACACAGGAGACATATAGGTCTGTACTGAGAGGGAGAGGACTTATCACCTGAATTCTTAAATACAGGGCATACTGATGAGGTTTCTAGGGTGTTGGAAAGCACTTCTCCTTAAGGCAACGCTTAAACAGTTTTGTAAGTATGGGAGCAAGTTCAGGTTGAAGCTTTTTTAACACTATAATTGGGATGCCGTCAGGGCCAGTTGCTTTACTGGAATCTAGGTTCTTGATTAGCTTGGCGACCTTATGCACAGATATTTGTATATTACCTAGCGTGTTTTGTGTTATAGGAGGAAATATGGGGAGTTGATGGTCTTCGTCGCATAGGGTAGAATTAGCTGCAAAGTTCTTTGCAAATAGTTTGGCCTTGTCTGATGTTGACGAGATGACCTCTGGTCCATTGATAATGGTTGGGATAGAACGCACACTTCTGTTCAGGATCGTATTTGTTATTTGCCAAAACTGGTGGGAACCAAACTGCTGATCAGCTACTTTGGATTTAATAGACTGGGCATATAGCTCTCTTGCATTTTTTATTAATCTTTTACAGTGGTTGCTGGCGTTCCTGAAAGCAGCTTTAGTCTCAGTGCATCGTTGGTAGTTATGGAAAAAGTGATTTCTGTGCACAATGGCAGGAGCACATTCTGGGGAAAACCATGGCTGGCTGTTAGTTTTTTGTTGGAATTTTTTCCTTGATATTGTACTTCTGCACCTGGCTAATAGACAAGGAAAAGGTGTGAAAGCTGGCAATAGGCAAGGCTTATCTACTCCTTAAGCAATTTAGGTTTGCAAACCAGAGAATTTGTTTGAGTCACCAGCTCTTAGACCATGACTCACTCCCCCAGTTTTAATATTAGAGTTTTCCTCCTTCTAGATGGATTGCCTGTCAAGATCTACACGTCCATCACATCAAGAGGGGTAACAATGCGCCTGGTTTCTACACCAGGTGTTTCTGTGTCCCCACAATGATGAAAATATTAAAGTTTTGCTCTATTCTAAATAGATAAGCATAGGATTGGAGATAGATTTCCCATCTAACATTAAGAAGAAATTGTTTATCTCTTAAGTATTGTGAGAGAATCAATCTGTTTTAGTAATTCATTTGTTTTAAAATAAATGAAGAGGATATCAATAATAAGTGCCCGGATATGTAAGAAAATACAAAGCAAAAAAACGAAAGGTGGGATTAGATTTACATATAGAGGTTACACACAACATGGATAGATCGAGCGATCCATGTTGGTCTAGCTAACAGACCAGTGTCTCCACGTGGAATGAATTTGAGGTGCAAAGATTACCATCTATTTGAGAGCAGTAAGGAGGGAGGGGGGATAGCCTTTAGATTCAAATGTGTGGTAGTTTTAATATTTCCCTTCTTGTATTTAATTGGAACTGTATAATTTTCGATTTCTGTATTTATATTGGAAAACATACAAACTCATTTTCCAAAGATGATGAATGCTAGAAAATAGATGCATATTTCCAATTTCTTTATTATATATATATATATATATATATATATATATATATATATATATATATATATATATATATATATATATATATATATATATGACATTCTGGTACCAAAGTTACTTATGCTTTTATGCATTTTTATTCTCATAGCATTTATATGCTTGTTAACATGTCGTAGATTAGATCTTGTAATCTTATTATCTTAAATTTACTTATATATATTATTAATATTTTATTTTTATTTTATTTTTTTATATATGTTAGTATAACTAGTAACCATATTGTTCTACATTTTGTTATTGGGCAAGTGGTATTTTTCACTGGAGAGCCATGTATTTTACAGCTGTCCTGTTTTTAAATCTCCAAAACAGCTATATCAGAGGCAGTCGATGATCCACATTTTCTATTTACAAAATTTTTAGTTAGGTTTCTTTTTTTTATCCTTATATAGTTTAATTCTCTTTTATAATTGTAAACTTTTGAGAAGTCGCCTTATGCAAGTGCTAAGTTTATTTTTATTTAACAAATTAGTTAAGGTTTTTTGGGGTTTTTTTTTTCATCATTATATAGTTGAATTCTATTTTGTAATTGTAAACTTTTTAGACATCGGATTATGTAGGTGCCAAAGTCTTCTTTTCAGCTTCAATAACCTCTTCCGCACTGCTATCCTTGCCAACCACTTCTACCAGTTTGAGGAAGTTTCTATTGTTCATCACCTTTCGAAGGGATGCTGCCTTCCCAATTCCATGAACACTGGATGTGCATGGATGAAAAGGATGTTGGAACAGACAAAATCTACCAAAGATTTCTTCATCTCTTTGATGTTCCAGACTTTCACACTTTTTGCATTAGCCTTTGGTTGTGGCATAAAGAAGATGTAACTATTGGCATGATAACATAGAAGGACTAATAGGTCAGTGTCATCTGCTATTAAAATGGTTTCTCCTGCCTGTGCCAGTTCTAGTGCAGTTTTCATAATCAATACATCAACATCTCCAGTTGCAAGGATTACTTTACAACCTGCTTCCTCCAAACTCTTTCCCAGCAAGTTTATGAACAATTGTTTGTTTTGTTGATCAGTAAGGAAAACATCCTTTTTTAATATAATGTCATTAAAGGTGTCAGTGACACATTAACACCAACACAGCACTCTGCATCAGTGAGTCGTGTCTTTAATGGATGGACCACTTTCATACTCATCAAAGACAACTCATGCTTTTCCATATCTAGTTGTGGCATATCTGCAGTATTAGGCACAGATCTCATAAAATGTGTGACCTTTTTGCCATGGGAGGCGTTGAAGTGGTGCTCCACCATCTTTTTGCATCGCAGTAGTCTGAAATAATAAAAATGTGCAAGTGGGTAACTACAAAGCTCATATTGAAAATGTCCTTGATGCTGCTGTTGAGGGGTCATTGGTAGATAGCACACACAGTCTCTGGAATAGGAGTTGTGGATTAGTCTCAACTGCTTCATCTTTGCTGAGCAAAACTTTTTTTTTTTTTTTTTTTTTTTTTTTTTTTACACAGTGATCACCACTTATCAAGGCCCGGAAGCCACTCAGGGATAATGGTTATTGTAAGTACATCACGTTAGTGAGGAGATTTTATGAAGTGTTTAATTAGGGGGGCGGTTCATTAGGAATTTGTTTACATTAGACTTGAAGACATCCAAGTTGTAGTCCGGAGGGAAGCAGGCAGACGGAACAGAGTTCCACAGGCGTGCAGTTCTAAGAAAGAAGCTTTGCTCATGAAATCCGCGTTTTGATTTAGGCACAGATATAGAGTGGGGGAAATTTTTCACAGTGGATTCAGCTAGACGGGTGTTTTTCGTGAAAGATTGGCGAGGGGGGACCAGGGATTGGAGTTCAGACGAGCACCTGCCATGAAAATAACGATAAAACAAGGATAGGCTCGCAACGTCTCTTCTGTGGGAGAGGGGTTGCAGGGTAGAGAAAAGGGCATCCCCCACTAAACCACAAAGTCTATTTTGTACTCTGTCAAGGCATGATAGGCTGTTTTTGGCAGCTCCTGCCCAGATATGGCAACAGTATTCCATCCTTGGCCGTACTTGGCTTTTATATAGATAGAGAATTGCATCAGTAGTGAGATATCTTCTGGAGCGGTAGAAGGATCCCACCATCTTTCCTGCGACTTTGGCCACAGACTTGATGTACGTGTTCCATTTCAGATCAGGAGTAAAGGTCAAACCCAGAAGCTTGTCAAAACACGGGGCCTCACCCAGACGAGAGCCATCCATCACAATTGATGCCAGCTGGGGATCAGAGCGTTGATGATGTAAGGATAGGAGTTTGGTTTTGGATGCATTAAAGGTAACTAGCCACATCTTCCCCCACTGAACCACGCGCTCGAGATCAGAGGAGAGAGAATCCGAGAGAACTTCGTCATTTACAGCCTTTGATGTGTTGCCGTAGATGGTCGTGTCATCAGCATAGATGTCAACGAATGATTTAAGTATGTGTTTAGGGAGGTCATTGATGTAGATCAGGAAGAGAGTTGGGCCCAGGATTGACCCCTGAGGGACTCCAGCATTTATATTGCAGGCCTCCGATTTTTGTCCATCTACCACTACTCTTATGAGCCTATCAGAGAGAAATGATTTAATGATTGAGAAAACATTTCCAGTTATACCGTAGCTGGAAATCTTGTGAAGTAGACCCTTATGCCATACTTTGTCAAAGGCCTTTGATATGTCGAGAGCAATTGCCCTAGAAAGGAAGCCTTTGTCAAGAGATTCACTAATCCTGTGGGATATAACCGTCAGCACATCTGCGGTAGATCTTGCAGAGCGGAAACCATATTGTGTGTCACTAAGAAGGTTATTCCTGCTGAGGTGGTTTACTATTTCTCTATTTAATATTGATTCCAGTAACTTACTCATAACACAGAGAAGACTTATTGGTCTGTATTGAGAGGGAGATGACTTATCACCTGAATTCTTAAATACAGGGCAAACTGAGGAGGTCTTCCAGGGGGTCGGAAAGCACTTCTCCTTAAGGCAGCGCTTAAATAGTTTCGTAAGTATGGGAGCAAGTTCTGGTTGAAGCTTTTTTAACACTATAATTGGGATGCCATCAGGGCCAGTTGCTTTACTGGAATCTAGGTTTTTTATTAGCTTGGCGACCTCATGCACGGATATTTGTATGTTACCTAGCTTGTTCTGTGTTATAGGAGGAAATATGGGGAGTTGATGGCCTTCGTCGCATAGGGTAGAATTAGCTGCAAAGTTCTTTGCAAATAGTTTGGCCTTGTCTGATGCTGACGAGATAACCTCTGGTCCATTGATAATGGTTGGGATAGAACGCACACTTCTGTTCAAGATCCTATTTGTTATTTGCCAAAACTGGTGGGAACCAAGCCGCTGATCAGCTACCTTGGATTTAACAGACTGGGCATATAGCTCTCTTGCATTTTTTATTACTCTTTTACAGTGGTTGCTGGCAGTCCTGAAAGCAGCTTTAGTCTCAGTGCATCTATTACGTTGGTAGTTATGGAAAAAGTGATTTCTGTGCGCGATAGCAGCAGCACATTCTGGGGAGAACCATGGCTGGCTGTTAGGTTTTTGTTGGAATTTTTTAGATGGTATGAATTGGTCTATGCCTACAATTAACCATTCGGTCAGATCTGATACTATAGAGGACACTTCCTTTTTAAACATGGAGTGCAGAGGTAAATCAGATATGAATGTACGGAAGCTATCCCAGTCAGCCATAGAGTATCGGTATACAGTACGGTGGAGGGGTACGTCTGATGGCTTCTTACATTTTGTTTTTATCTTAACTGATACGACGGAGTGGTCGGAGGATCCTAAAGGAGAATGAACGGTACATGAACATAGCTCAGGGGAAGTTGAAAGAAAAAGGTCTAAGAGGCTTGCATATTGATTGGGTGTATCGGGCACACGGGTGGGTTCGCGAACAATCTGAGTGAGGTCATAAGCAATGGCAAAATCATGACAAAACCTCCCCTCATCATCTGTCTTATTTGAATGGGTTAGCCATTCCACGTTATGGACGTTGAAGTCACCACAGATGTGGATGTTAGCCGAGGGATGTGAAGACAGTATGTGGTCTATTTTCTCAGATATGCTCTTAAAGATAGTAACTCCGCTGTTGTGGGGCCTATAGAGGGCAAATTTTGACCCAAGTGCAATTGCCTGATCCTTTTTTTTTAAAGTTACTCGTGGATATTTTCTCCAACTATTGAAGCTATGATTGCCTTTCCTATGGAGTTTTCTGTCTACATTCACATTTTTGTCTCCGTTTACTTTATTTGAAATGCTGTGAATGGACGGATCTTCTATGAAAGGGTTATATGTCTGGAGAAACGCAAGGAGCTTCCATGTATCCTTCACATCTCACTCTTTTTTTGCTGAAGTAGCCTCCTGGTGCTGGTTACTAGTGCCTGCTAGTTCTTGCATTGTAAATTTGATTTCAATGCATGCGGCAGTAATAGCATCTAAATCAATCGTTGAATTCCGTGCATTCCTCTGCCATGAGTAAGAATTCCAGATATCTTCATGCATTTCATTAGCACCTGCTCAATAACCAGATCCATTGACAAGTCAGCTCAGTAGCAATCATGCGTTCTAATCACATGGAATCCTTCAGAAAATTTCTGGTACACTTTAGAATGGCTTTTTGGCAGCCTCTCCATTTGCTGCAAGTACAAGTAGGTCACTTTGCATATAGGATGCTGCAGCGAATATTGGCAGCATTTTCCTTACAGTGCCAAGGTGCAGTTTCCAGTTTCCAGTATGCTTTGCCTTGATAAAAAATTGCTGGATCTTCATCATATCAAGGTATTGAATCCACAATTTTGCTGTTTGCTGGTCAACCATCGCATCTTTCACATGGTTGATTCTCTAGGCAATCCTGGTCACAGACTCTGATGACAGAACATTATCCAATGTCTCAGTCCCATCAAGGGAACCTTTCACTGCATCAGTGTTTGGGTGATCATCCTCAGTGACATGTGAAACTGGCAAATCATAGACTTTCGCTAAAAAAATAGCATTCAGAGCAGCATCAACTAAGAAGTGAGCATGGATGGCTCTTGCAATTGCTTTGCCACTTAGCATGTATTTGACGGTGTCTTCAGCATATACAAGTTCCAAAAGTTCTTGCGATGCAGAACCTGTCCTCAAATGATCAATTGACACCAGCAAGCTCATCTGTGTATGGAACCCACCAATTCACAAGACAAATGATTTCAGGTGACTGGAACTAAGCTGTGACAAATATCATTATTGCTTTGTACCAAAGTGGCTGATTGAATGTTTGAATTGGTGCTACGTTGTTTTTCCTGGCTAAATCACTAATGCAACATAACGTCAAGTACACGCAGGTTGGGTTATCAGGATCCATGTCAATCATTGGAAAAAAAACTGTAGCTGATTTCCCAGGATATGTTCCTTTGTGCACTGATTGCATAAGACCTGGCCATGCAGGTCTGGACGGATGTAAAATTAGTGAAACCTTCCAAAGGATGTCAACATTAGCAGTGAAATCGACAACTTTCTTGGCCTGGAGCTCTTTAAATATAACTGGTGGTTTGTTGCTGTGCTGTGAATCTAGGTACTTGATGTTGATCCTTCCAACAATTCAAAAAATCTGAATCCTTGAAATTGGTTTTGCTTTAACTTTCTCGGGCATAAAAGATGCTATGGTGGCCATATCGTGGAATGTGCTGAATTTATCAATACTCGTTACATTATGATCCACATTATCAGCTATGAACTGTACAAATTTAGTTTCAACAGAGGAGAGAATTTCAGCACCATAAACAAGAGTAACACTTTGTCTGAATTTCTGGACTTCCGAGCAAAATGAAAATTGAAATGTTCTAGCAATCGAGATTTCATGTATGAAAGAATGTATGGTTCACAGCCAGTGTCCTTGAGAATTTCTTCTTTTTTTTTTTTTTTTTTTAACAAGATCGACAATGGTGAGTTGCTCCTTGTCATTTTGTTGCAAATAATTAGCAACTTCCAGAAATGACTGCTTTCTTTCTGAATCCTCTGGTCTACCAAGGTTTTGTTCCTTAGAAGAATTAGCAGAAGAGAATGCCATAGGAATGTTTTTAATTGGAATAAATGTTTTCAAAACATGTTTTGTGATAATGTGTTTTTTGTGAAACAAGGTCAGCTACATAATCGATTCTACTTTTAACAGTGGATGCCTTGCCATCATTTTTTTGGACTTTTTCACAAACTTTTAACACTCTGTTCTTAAAATCAATAGTTTCTACATGAGAAACATTAACAACCCTTTTGTTTCTATCAGATTTTGCTCCAGAACCACAAAAAATACAATGTTCCTTAATGTTAAACACGCACAAGGAGCTGATTGCATGAGATGGCATTTCATCATGGGTGGACCTGTTTTTATGGTCAATTTCTAAGCAGCGTCTTAAGACCAGGTATTTTTGTTTTTGTTTTTGCTACTTACTTATCAAGGATTTTTGTGCCGTCTGGACACCAAATATTTGCAATTTGATTGCCAAACAAAACTCGAAACTGCATTAAACATCTGTTACATCTCACACCTGAGAGAACCTTACAAACCCACTTTGTTGCAACAAGCACACCAACACCACCAAAATGAGAACTGTCACCAGACTAATAGAACTTGTATTGATTGTTCTTTCCAGTGATCATTCTATCCAAACTACCATGCCATCTTGCTTCCTGAGCACAAAAGATATCAATCATTCTTCGTTTTAGTGTTTCAATAGCCTCTCCGTCTCTACCACTCATGCTACCAACATTCAGAGAAAGCAATTCTAATCTTGGATTGTTGTGGAGTTTTGCAGGGTAGTGGTCAAGTGAGACCCTCAGCACTACAACCCATCCTATTAGTAATGGCTATACTTATTGGTAATGGCTATACTTATATGATTGGTAAAATTTAATTTTACAAAGCCCAAGCTTCTTTCCTTCTGATTTTCTTTTATTTATAGCTTACCATTTATCAAGACAAATAGCCATTCGCGGATAAGGGTTAATGAGATTGTCAGTTGAACAATTAAGAATATTATGAAAGGACTGAAAATGATGAATCGAATGAAAAAAATTTGATTACTTATGGAGATATTTTAAAATATTTATGAAATAGGAGAGAGCAGATCTATGACATCATGATGTATTCTGATTTTGTGAAATCTTTTGACTTTGTAATCCTTATAATAACACAAGTAACAATTAAGAAATCATATATTTAATAATATATATAGCAGATACTATCCTAATAGGTGTCTCTCATCGGTCATAAAAATACCTGAATATAATTAGCCGAGCCACCACACTCAGGGTATCAATATCCAGGAAAGCAATTCAAATCTTGGATTGTTGTGAGGTTTTGTAGGATAATGGTTTGGTGAAACCCGCAATACTACAACCCACCTACCGAGTTGATAGCAAAAATTACGAATTATACTCATTTTTAGTTCGTGTGAGGGGAATCTATCACCATACTTTCCCTTAAACACGTCCGTTGGACTTTTATTAAGTACAATACTTAATAGTTTTTTTTTTTTTTTTTTTTTTAATGGAGAGTAGAAAACGCATTGTGGATGCGTTATCGGCAGCTCCAGTTACTCTCGCTTCTTCTTATTTGTCCCTCAGTCCTCATTTTTTTAAATGAGTGATTTTTCGGACAAAGGGAGAAGAAAAAGCTGTTTTCTAGGTTGGCAGTATTTTTGCGAACAGTTGGCTGAGATGGCGGAAATTTTCTGTTTCTATGTCTATCCTTGTAGCCATGTCACTAGTAAGGGTGCTGGAGGTAAACGTTTTGTCTGGGCTGACGTTATCCGCCTGATAGTCAGGGACCCGAACCTTGGATTAACCACTAAGGAGGCTGTCCTATCAGCAGGTGCAAAGTACTGGGGCTGCTGTATTGCCATTTGGTGAATGGATTCTGGACCATGCAGTAGCTTCTGGTGGGGCCTCTCGATGCCATACTAGTGGGTAATTGTTACGGCTTTACCTTATCATTAACTACAAATAAAAAAAAATAAAAAATTCTTCGTTTCTTTTTCTCTCTTAATTTCCCCTCTCTGTCCTGCTCTAAGTAAATCTGTCGACCTAGTCCACAAATTCCAAAATTTCATCATGACAAGTTTCAAGAAAAAATACACGATTAAACCCGGTTCCCCAACTTCCAACGTAGACCCCTACTACCATGTCTCCTTCTCCAACATCAGGGGTCTTCGTTCTAACCTTCCAGAGGTTGAAACCCAATTACAGGAGACTAAACCAGACCTTTTATTTTTAAGTGAAACTGGCATTGGACAGGCTATTTCCCTAGATGAGTTTGCAATTTCAGGATACTCTAACTTAACTTCTAAATCTGACCCCCAAGATCGCCATGGGCATGGAATATGTGCCTATATTAAAGATAGCTTTCCATGTGGGAGGGACATCTCCAGGGAAGATCCTAACTTACCCTATATGTGCTTCCGGGTTGCTTTAGCTCACACTACTGCATTTATATTTACTCTCTATCGCCCCCACAACAGTGGAGTTACTATCTTTCAAAGCATATCTGAGAAAATTGACCAAGTCCTTTCTACTTATCCTTCAGCTAACATTCATATATGTGGAGACTTCAATGTTCACAACGTTGAATGGTTGACCCACTCAAACAAGACCGATGATGAGGGGAGGTTCTGTCATGATTTCTCCATTGCCTATGACCTCACTCAGATTGTTCAGGAACCTACCCGTGTGCCCGATAATGATGGCCAGTATGCGAGCCTACTAGACCTTTTTCTCACAACTTGCCCTGAACTATGTTCAGTTTCTGTTCTGTCGCCTCTTGGATCTTCCGACCACTCTGTTGTATCAATTAAGATAAAAATGAAATGTAATAAGTCCCCAGATGTACCTCTTCATCGTACAGTATATCGATACACTAAGGCTGACTGGGATAGCTTCCGTACATTTATATCTGATCTACCTCTGCATTCCATGTTTAAAAAGGATGTGTCCTCTATAGTATTAGACCTAACTGAATGGTTAATTGTAGGTATTGACCATTTCATACCCTCTAAAAAGTTTCAGAAAAAACCTAACAGCCAGCCATGGTTCTCTCCAGAATGTGCTGCTGCCATTGCGCACAGAAATCACTTTTTCCACTGCTTCAAACGTAATAGATGTATGGAAACTAAAGCCGTTTTCAGGACTGCCAGCAACCATTGTAAGAAAGTAATAAGGAACGCAAGAGAGTTGTATGCTCAATCTGTTAAGTCCAAAGTAGCTGAGCAGCGGCTTGGTTCCCACCAGTTTTGGCAAATAGCAAACAGAATCCTGAACAGAAGCGTGTGCTCCATCCCAACTATTATCAATGGACCTGAGGTAATCTCGTCAGCATCAGACAAAGCCAAACTCTTTGTCAAGAACTTTGCAGCAAATTCTACCCTTTGCGACCAAGACCGCCAGCCCCCAATATTTCCTCCTGTATCAGAAAACACGCTATGTGATATACGTATATCTGTACGTGATGTTGCCAAGCTAATCAAAAACCTTGATTCCAGTAAAGCAACTGGCCCTGATGGTATTCCAATTATAGTACTCAAAAAACTTCAACCTGAATTAGCGCCCATACTTACAAAACTGTTTAAACGTTGTCTTAAGGAGAATAGTTTCCCATCTCCCTGGAAAACCTCATCAGTATGCCCTGTATTTAAGAATTCAGGTGATCGCTCATCCCCCTCTCAGTACAGGCCAATAAGTCTCCTGTGCGTCATGAGTAAGTTGCTAGAATCTGTGTTAAATACAGAAGTAATCAAACATCTCAACAAAAATAACCTTCTTAGTGACACTCAATATGGTTTCCGTTCTGCTAGATCTACAGCAGATGTCATTACAGTTATATCGCATAGGATTAGCGAATCTCTCGACGGTGGCAATCTTTCTAGAGCAATTGCTCTTGACATATCTAAAGCCTTTGATAGGGTATGGCATAAAGGTTTACTTCATAAGATCGCTAGCTATGGTATAGCTGGAAAAGTCTTCTCAATTATTAAATCATTTCTTTCTGATAGGTTCATAAGAGTAGTAGTTGTGGGGCAAAAATCAGAAGCTCACAGTATTAATGCCGGTGTCCCTCAGGGATCCATCCTGGGCCCAACTCTTTTCCTGATCTACATTAATGATCTTCCAAATCATATCCTTACATCATTTGTAGACATTTATGCTGACGACACTACCATTTATGGTACCACATCTAAGACAGTAAACGACCAAGTTCTCTCCAATTCTCTCTCCTCTGATCTTGAGCACGTAGTACAATGGGGAAAGGAGTGGCTGGTTACTTTTAATGCATCTAAAACCAAGCTTCTCTCTTTACATCATCAACATTCTAATCCACATTTGTCATCAATTGAAATGAATGGCTCTCGTCTTCAGGAGGCCTCAAGTTTTGACAAGCTTCTGGGCTTGACCATTACTCCTGATCTTAAATGGAACACGTATATCAAATCTGTTGCCAAGGCCGCTGGAAAAATGGTGGGATCTTTCTATCGATCCAGTAGATATCTCACTGCTGATGCTATTCTCTACCTATATAAGAGCCAGGTACGTCCAAGGATGGAATACTGTTGCCACATCTGGGCAGGAGCTGCT
>NW_027633302.1:0-49921 GCF_053919585.1 Euprymna scolopes
TCTGCCTTTCTTCATGTTCAAATTGTAATTTCTTCTGCATTTTTCTATGTTAAAATTGTAATTTCTTCTGCCTTTCTTCATGTTAAAATTGTAATTTCTTCTGCATTTTTCTATGTTAAAATTGTAATTTCTTCTGCCTTTCTTCATGTTCAAATTGTAATTTCTTCTGCATTTTTCTATGTTAAAATTGTAATTTCTTCTGCCTTTCTTCATGTTCAAATTGTAATTTCTTCTGCATTTTTCTATGTTAAAATTGTAATTTCTTCTGCCTTTCTTCATGTTAAAATTGTAATTTCTTCTGCCTTTCTTCATGTTCAAATTGTAATTTCTTCTGCCTTTCTTCATGTTCAAATTGTAATTTCTTCTGCATTTTTCTATGTTAAAATTGTAATTTCTTCTGCCTTTCTTCATGTTCAAATTGTAATTTCTTCTGCATTTTTCTATGTTAAAATTGTAATTTCTTCTGCCTTTCTTCATGTTCAAATTGTAATTTCTTCTGCATTTTTCTATGTTAAAATTGTAATTTCTTCTGCCTTTCTTCATGTTCAAATTGTAATTTCTTCTGCATTTTTCTATGTTAAAATTGTAATTTCTTCTGCCTTTCTTCATGTTAAAATTGTAATTTCTTCTGCCTTTCTTCATGTTCAAATTGTAATTTCTTCTGCCTTTCTTCATGTTAAAATTGTAATTTCTTCTGCCTTTCTTCATGTTCAAATTGTAATTTCTTCTGCATTTTTCTATGTTAAAATTGTAATTTCTTCTGCCTTTCTTCATGTTCAAATTGTAATTTCTTCTGCATTTTTCTATGTTAAAATTGTAATTTCTTCTGCCTTTCTTCATGTTCAAATTGTAATTTCTTCTGCCTTTCTTCATGTTCAAATTGTAATTTCTTCTGCATTTTTCTATGTTAAAATTGTAATTTCTTCTGCCTTTCTTCATGTTCAAATTGTAATTTCTTCTGCATTTTTCTATGTTAAAATTGTAATTTCTTCTGCCTTTCTTCATGTTCAAATTGTAATTTCTTCTGCATTTTTCTATGTTAAAATTGTAATTTCTTCTGCCTTTCTTCATGTTCAAATTGTAATTTCTTCTGCATTTTTCTATGTTAAAATTGTAATTTCTTCTGCCTTTCTTCATGTTCAAATTGTAATTTCTTCTGCATTTTTCTATGTTAAAATTGTAATTTCTTCTGCCTTTCTTCATGTTCAAATTGTAATTTCTTCTGCATTTTTCTATGTTAAAATTGTAATTTCTTCTGCCTTTCTTCATGTTCAAATTGTAATTTCTTCTGCATTTTTCTATGTTAAAATTGTAATTTCTTCTGCCTTTCTTCATGTTAAAATTGTAATTTCTTCTGCCTTTCTTCATGTTCAAATTGTAATTTCTTCTGCATTTTTCTATGTTAAAATTGTAATTTCTTCTGCCTTTCTTCATGTTAAAATTGTAATTTCTTCTGCCTTTCTTCATGTTCAAATTGTAATTTCTTCTGCCTTTCTTCATGTTAAAATTGTAATTTCTTCTGCCTTTCTTCATGTTCAAATTGTAATTTCTTCTGCATTTTTCTATGTTAAAATTGGAATTTCTTCTGCCTTTCTTCATGTTCAAATTGTAATTTCTTCTGCATTTTTCTATGTTAAAATTGTAATTTCTTCTGCCTTTCTTCATGTTCAAATTGTAATTTCTTCTGCATTTTTCTATGTTAAAATTGTAATTTCTTCTGCCTTTCTTCATGTTAAAATTGTAATTTCTTCTGCCTTTCTTCGTGTTAAAATTGTAATTTCTTCTGCCTTTCTTCATGTTCAAATTGTAATTTCTTCTGCATTTTTCTATGTTAAAATTGTAATTTCTTCTGCCTTTCTTCATGTTAAAATTGTAATTTCTTCTGCCTTTCTTCGTGTTAAAATTGTAATTTCTTCTGCCTTTCTTCATGTTCAAATTGTAATTTCTTCTGCCTTTCTTCATGTTCAAATTGTAATTTCTTCTGCATTTTTCTATGTTAAAATTGTAATTTCTTCTGCCTTTCTTCATGTTAAAATTGTAATTTCTTCTGCCTTTCTTCATGTTCAAATTGTAATTTCTTCTGCATTTTTCTATGTTAAAATTGTAATTTCTTCTGCCTTTCTTCATGTTAAAATTGTAATTTCTTCTGCCTTTCTTCATGTTCAAATTGTAATTTCTTCTGCCTTTCTTCATGTTCAAATTGTAATTTCTTCTGCCTTTCTTCATGTTCAAATTGTAATTTCTTCTGCATTTTTCTATGTTAAAATTGTAATTTCTTCTGCCTTTCTTCATGTTAAAATTGTAATTTCTTCTGCCTTTCTTCATGTTCAAATTGTAATTTCTTCTGCATTTTTCTATGTTAAAATTGTAATTTCTTCTGCCTTTCTTCATGTTAAAATTGTAATTTCTTCTGCCTTTCTTCATGTTCAAATTGTAATTTCTTCTGCCTTTCTTCATGTTAAAATTGTAATTTCTTCTGCCTTTCTTCATGTTCAAATTGTAATTTCTTCTGCATTTTTCTATGTTAAAATTGGAATTTCTTCTGCCTTTCTTCATGTTCAAATTGTAATTTCTTCTGCATTTTTCTATGTTAAAATTGTAATTTCTTCTGCCTTTCTTCATGTTCAAATTGTAATTTCTTCTGCATTTTTCTATGTTAAAATTGTAATTTCTTCTGCCTTTCTTCATGTTAAAATTGTAATTTCTTCTGCCTTTCTTCATGTTCAAATTGTAATTTCTTCTGCCTTTCTTCATGTTCAAATTGTAATTTCTTCTGCATTTTTCTATGTTAAAATTGTAATTTCTTCTGCCTTTCTTCATGTTAAAATTGTAATTTCTTCTGCCTTTCTTCATGTTCAAATTGTAATTTCTTCTGCATTTTTCTATGTTAAAATTGTAATTTCTTCTGCCTTTCTTCATGTTCAAATTCTAATTTCTTCTGCCTTTCTTCATGTTCAAATAGTAATTTCTTCTGCCTTTCTTCATGTTCAAATTGTAATTTCTTCTGCATTTTTCTATGTTAAAATTGTAATTTCTTCTGCCTTTCTTCATGTTAAAATTGTAATTTCTTCTGCCTTTCTTCATGTTCAAATTGTAATTTCTTCTGCATTTTTCTATGTTAAAATTGTAATTTCTTCTGCCTTTCTTCATGTTAAAATTGTAATTTCTTCTGCCTTTCTTCATGTTCAAATTGTAATTTCTTCTGCATTTTTCTATGTTAAAATTGTAATTTCTTCTGCCTTTCTTCATGTTCAAATTGTAATTTCTTCTGCATTTTTCTATGTTAAAATTGTAATTTCTTCTGCCTTTCTTCATGTTAAAATTGTAATTTCTTCTGCCTTTCTTCATGTTCAAATTGTAATTTCTTCTGCCTTTCTTCATGTTCAAATTGTAATTTCTTCTGCATTTTTCTATGTTAAAATTGTAATTTCTTCTGCCTTTCTTCATGTTCAAATTGTAATTTCTTCTGCCTTTCTTCATGTTCAAATTGTAATTTCTTCTGCATTTTTCTATGTTAAAATTGTAATTTCTTCTGCCTTTCTTCATGTTAAAATTGTAATTTCTTCTGCCTTTCTTCATGTTCAAATTGTAATTTCTTCTGCCTTTCTTCATGTTCAAATTGTAATTTCTTCTGCATTTTTCTATGTTAAAATTGTAATTTCTTCTGCCTTTCTTCATGTTAAAATTGTAATTTCTTCTGCCTTTCTTCATGTTCAAATTGTAATTTCTTCTGCCTTTCTTCATGTTCAAATTGTAATTTCTTCTGCCTTTCTTCATGTTCAAATTGTAATTTCTTCTGCATTTTTCTATGTTAAAATTGTAATTTCTTCTGCCTTTCTTCATGTTAAAATTGTAATTTCTTCTGCCTTTCTTCATGTTCAAATTGTAATTTCTTCTGCATTTTTCTATGTTAAAATTGTAATTTCTTCTGCCTTTCTTCATGTTAAAATTGTAATTTCTTCTGCCTTTCTTCATGTTCAAATTGTAATTTCTTCTGCCTTTCTTCATGTTAAAATTGTAATTTCTTCTGCCTTTCTTCATGTTCAAATTGTAATTTCTTCTGCATTTTTCTATGTTAAAATTGGAATTTCTTCTGCCTTTCTTCATGTTCAAATTGTAATTTCTTCTGCATTTTTCTATGTTAAAATTGTAATTTCTTCTGCCTTTCTTCATGTTCAAATTGTAATTTCTTCTGCATTTTTCTATGTTAAAATTGTAATTTCTTCTGCCTTTCTTCATGTTAAAATTGTAATTTCTTCTGCCTTTCTTCATGTTCAAATTGTAATTTCTTCTGCCTTTCTTCATGTTCAAATTGTAATTTCTTCTGCATTTTTCTATGTTAAAATTGTAATTTCTTCTGCCTTTCTTCATGTTCAAATTGTAATTTCTTCTGCATTTTTCTATGTTAAAATTGTAATTTCTTCTGCCTTTCTTCATGTTCAAATTGTAATTTCTTCTGCATTTTTCTATGTTAAAATTGTAATTTCTTCTGCCTTTCTTCATGTTCAAATTGTAATTTCTTCTGCATTTTTCTATGTTAAAATTGTAATTTCTTCTGCCTTTCTTCATGTTCAAATTGTAATTTCTTCTGCATTTTTCTATGTTAAAATTGTAATTTCTTCTGCCTTTCTTCATGTTCAAATTGTAATTTCTTCTGCATTTTTCTATGTTAAAATTGTAATTTCTTCTGCCTTTCTTCATGTTAAAATTGTAATTTCTTCTGCCTTTCTTCATGTTCAAATTGTAATTTCTTCTGCATTTTTCTATGTTAAAATTGTAATTTCTTCTGCCTTTCTTCATGTTAAAATTGTAATTTCTTCTGCCTTTCTTCATGTTCAAATTGTAATTTCTTCTGCATTTTTCTATGTTAAAATTGTAATTTCTTCTGCCTTTCTTCATGTTAAAATTGTAATTTCTTCTGCCTTTCTTCATGTTCAAATTGTAATTTCTTCTGCATTTTTCTATGTTAAAATTGTAATTTCTTCTGCCTTTCTTCATGTTAAAATTGTAATTTCTTCTGCCTTTCTTCATGTTCAAATTGTAATTTCTTCTGCCTTTCTTCATGTTCAAATTGTAATTTCTTCTGCATTTTTCTATGTTAAAATTGTAATTTCTTCTGCCTTTCTTCATGTTCAAATTCTAATTTCTTCTGCCTTTCTTCATGTTCAAATTGTAATTTCTTCTGCCTTTCTTCATGTTCAAATTGTAATTTCTTCTGCATTTTTCTATGTTAAAATTGTAATTTCTTCTGCCTTTCTTCATGTTAAAATTGTAATTTCTTCTGCCTTTCTTCATGTTCAAATTGTAATTTCTTCTGCATTTTTCTATGTTAAAATTGTAATTTCTTCTGCCTTTCTTCATGTTAAAATTGTAATTTCTTCTGCCTTTCTTCATGTTCAAATTGTAATTTCTTCTGCATTTTTCTATGTTAAAATTGTAATTTCTTCTGCCTTTCTTCATGTTAAAATTGTAATTTCTTCTGCCTTTCTTCATGTTCAAATTGTAATTTCTTCTGCATTTTTCTATGTTAAAATTGTAATTTCTTCTGCCTTTCTTCATGTTAAAATTGTAATTTCTTCTGCCTTTCTTCATGTTCAAATTGTAATTTCTTCTGCCTTTCTTCATGTTCAAATTGTAATTTCTTCTGCATTTTTCTATGTTAAAATTGTAATTTCTTCTGCCTTTCTTCATGTTAAAATTGTAATTTCTTCTGCCTTTCTTCATGTTCAAATTGTAATTTCTTCTGCATTTTTCTATGTTAAAATTGTAATTTCTTCTGCCTTTCTTCATGTTCAAATTGTAATTTCTTCTGCCTTTCTTCATGTTCAAATTGTAATTTCTTCTGCCTTTCTTCATGTTAAAATTGTAATTTCTTCTGCCTTTCTTCATGTTCAAATTGTAATTTCTTCTGCCTTTCTTCATGTTCAAATTGTAATTTCTTCTGCATTTTTCTATGTTAAAATTGTAATTTCTTCTGCCTTTCTTCATGTTCAAATTGTAATTTCTTCTGCATTTTTCTATGTTAAAATTGTAATTTCTTCTGCCTTTCTTCATGTTCAAATTGTAATTTCTTCTGCATTTTTCTATGTTCAAATTGTAATTTCTTCTGCCTTTCTTCATGTTCAAATTGTAATTTCTTCTGCATTTTTCTATGTTAAAATTGTAATTTCTTCTGCCTTTCTTCATGTTAAAATTGTAATTTCTTCTGCCTTTCTTCATGTTCAAATTGTAATTTCTTCTGCATTTTTCTATGTTAAAATTGTAATTTCTTCTGCCTTTCTTCATGTTAAAATTGTAATTTCTTCTGCCTTTCTTCATGTTCAAATTGTAATTTCTTCTGCATTTTTCTATGTTAAAATTGTAATTTCTTCTGCCTTTCTTCATGTTAAAATTGTAATTTCTTCTGCCTTTCTTCATGTTCAAATTGTAATTTCTTCTGCATTTTTCTATGTTAAAATTGTAATTTCTTCTGCCTTTCTTCATGTTAAAATTGTAATTTCTTCTGCCTTTCTTCATGTTCAAATTGTAATTTCTTCTGCCTTTCTTCATGTTCAAATTGTAATTTCTTCTGCATTTTTCTATGTTAAAATTGTAATTTCTTCTGCCTTTCTTCATGTTCAAATTCTAATTTCTTCTGCCTTTCTTCATGTTCAAATTGTAATTTCTTCTGCCTTTCTTCATGTTCAAATTGTAATTTCTTCTGCATTTTTCTATGTTAAAATTGTAATTTCTTCTGCCTTTCTTCATGTTAAAATTGTAATTTCTTCTGCCTTTCTTCATGTTCAAATTGTAATTTCTTCTGCATTTTTCTATGTTAAAATTGTAATTTCTTCTGCCTTTCTTCATGTTAAAATTGTAATTTCTTCTGCCTTTCTTCATGTTCAAATTGTAATTTCTTCTGCATTTTTCTATGTTAAAATTGTAATTTCTTCTGCCTTTCTTCATGTTAAAATTGTAATTTCTTCTGCCTTTCTTCATGTTCAAATTGTAATTTCTTCTGCATTTTTCTATGTTAAAATTGTAATTTCTTCTGCCTTTCTTCATGTTAAAATTGTAATTTCTTCTGCCTTTCTTCATGTTCAAATTGTAATTTCTTCTGCCTTTCTTCATGTTCAAATTGTAATTTCTTCTGCATTTTTCTATGTTAAAATTGTAATTTCTTCTGCCTTTCTTCATGTTAAAATTGTAATTTCTTCTGCCTTTCTTCATGTTCAAATTGTAATTTCTTCTGCATTTTTCTATGTTAAAATTGTAATTTCTTCTGCCTTTCTTCATGTTCAAATTGTAATTTCTTCTGCCTTTCTTCATGTTCAAATTGTAATTTCTTCTGCCTTTCTTCATGTTAAAATTGTAATTTCTTCTGCCTTTCTTCATGTTCAAATTGTAATTTCTTCTGCCTTTCTTCATGTTCAAATTGTAATTTCTTCTGCATTTTTCTATGTTAAAATTGTAATTTCTTCTGCCTTTCTTCATGTTAAAATTGTAATTTCTTCTGCCTTTCTTCATGTTCAAATTGTAATTTCTTCTGCATTTTTCTATGTTAAAATTGTAATTTCTTCTGCCTTTCTTCATGTTAAAATTGTAATTTCTTCTGCCTTTCTTCATGTTCAAATTGTAATTTCTTCTGCCTTTCTTCATGTTAAAATTGTAATTTCTTCTGCCTTTCTTCATGTTAAAATTGTAATTTCTTCTGCCTTTCTTCATGTTCAAATTGTAATTTCTTCTGCCTTTCTTCATGTTCAAATTGTAATTTCTTCTGCATTTTTCTATGTTAAAATTGTAATTTCTTCTGCCTTTCTTCATGTTAAAATTGTAATTTCTTCTGCCTTTCTTCATGTTCAAATTGTAATTTCTTCTGCATTTTTCTATGTTAAAATTGTAATTTCTTCTGCCTTTCTTCATGTTAAAATTGTAATTTCTTCTGCCTTTCTTCATGTTCAAATTGTAATTTCTTCTGCCTTTCTTCATGTTCAAATTGTAATTTCTTCTGCATTTTTCTATGTTAAAATTGTAATTTCTTCTGCCTTTCTTCATGTTAAAATTGTAATTTCTTCTGCCTTTCTTCATGTTCAAATTGTAATTTCTTCTGCATTTTTCTATGTTAAAATTGTAATTTCTTCTGCCTTTCTTCATGTTCAAATTGTAATTTCTTCTGCCTTTCTTCTATGTTCAAATTGTAATTTCTTCTGCCTTTCTTCATGTTCAAATTGTAATTTCTTCTGCCTTTCTTCATGTTCAAATTGTAATTTCTTCTGCATTTTTCTATGTTAAAATTGTAATTTCTTCTGCCTTTCTTCATGTTAAAATTGTAATTTCTTCTGCCTTTCTTCATGTTCAAATTGTAATTTCTTCTGCCTTTCTTCATGTTCAAATTGTAATTTCTTCTGCATTTTTCTATGTTAAAATTGTAATTTCTTCTGCCTTTCTTCATGTTAAAATTGTAATTTCTTCTGCCTTTCTTCATGTTCAAATTGTAATTTCTTCTGCATTTTTCTATGTTAAAATTGTAATTTCTTCTGCCTTTCTTCATGTTCAAATTGTAATTTCTTCTGCCTTTCTTCATGTTAAAATTGTAATTTCTTCTGCCTTTCTTCATGTTCAAATTGTAATTTCTTCTGCATTTTTCTATGTTAAAATTGGAATTTCTTCTGCCTTTCTTCATGTTCAAATTGTAATTTCTTCTGCATTTTTCTATGTTAAAATTGTAATTTCTTCTGCCTTTCTTCATGTTCAAATTGTAATTTCTTCTGCATTTTTCTATGTTAAAATTGTAATTTCTTCTGCCTTTCTTCATGTTAAAATTGTAATTTCTTCTGCCTTTCTTCATGTTCAAATTGTAATTTCTTCTGCCTTTCTTCATGTTCAAATTGTAATTTCTTCTGCATTTTTCTATGTTAAAATTGTAATTTCTTCTGCCTTTCTTCATGTTAAAATTGTAATTTCTTCTGCCTTTCTTCATGTTCAAATTGTAATTTCTTCTGCATTTTTCTATGTTAAAATTGTAATTTCTTCTGCCTTTCTTCATGTTCAAATTGTAATTTCTTCTGCCTTTCTTCATGTTCAAATTGTAATTTCTTCTGCCTTTCTTCATGTTCAAATTGTAATTTCTTCTGCATTTTTCTATGTTAAAATTGTAATTTCTTCTGCCTTTCTTCATGTTAAAATTGTAATTTCTTCTGCCTTTCTTCATGTTCAAATTGTAATTTCTTCTGCCTTTCTTCATGTTCAAATTGTAATTTCTTCTGCCTTTTTCTATGTTAAAATTGTAATTTCTTCTGCCTTTCTTCATGTTCAAATTGTAATTTCTTCTGCCTTTCTTCATGTTCAAATTGTAATTTCTTCTGCATTTTTCTATGTTAAAATTGTAATTTCTTCTGCCTTTCTTCATGTTCAAATTGTAATTTCTTCTGCCTTTCTTCATGTTCAAATTGTAATTTCTTCTGCATTTTTCTATGTTAAAATTGTAATTTCTTCTGCCTTTCTTCATGTTAAAATTGTAATTTCTTCTGCCTTTCTTCATGTTCAAATTGTAATTTCTTCTGCCTTTCTTCATGTTCAAATTGTAATTTCTTCTGCCTTTCTTCATGTTCAAATTGTAATTTCTTCTGCCTTTCTTCATGTTAAAATTGTAATTTTCTTCTGCCTTTCTTCATGTTCAAATTGTAATTTCTTCTGCCTTTCTTCATGTTCAAATTGTAATTTCTTCTGCATTTTTCTATGTTAAAATTGTAATTTCTTCTGCCTTTCTTTCATGTTAAAATTGTAATTTCTTCTGCCTTTCTTCATGTTCAAATTGTAATTTCTTCTGCCTTTCTTCATGTTCAAATTGTAATTTCTTCTGCATTTTTCTATGTTAAAATTGTAATTTCTTCTGCCTTTCTTCATGTTCAAATTGTAATTTCTTCTGCCTTTCTTCATGTTCAAATTGTAATTTCTTCTGCATTTTTCTATGTTAAAATTGTAATTTCTTCTGCCTTTCTTCATGTTCAAATTGTAATTTCTTCTGCCTTTCTTCATGTTCAAATTGTAATTTCTTCTGCCTTTCTTCATGTTCAAATTGTAATTTCTTCTGCATTTTTCTATGTTAAAATTGTAATTTCTTCTGCCTTTCTTCATGTTAAAATTGTAATTTCTTCTGCCTTTCTTCATGTTCAAATTGTAATTTCTTCTGCCTTTCTTCATGTTCAAATTGTAATTTCTTCTGCCTTTTTCTATGTTAAAATTGTAATTTCTTCTGCCTTTCTTCATGTTCAAATTGTAATTTCTTCTGCCTTTCTTCATGTTCAAATTGTAATTTCTTCTGCATTTTTCTATGTTAAAATTGTAATTTCTTCTGCCTTTCTTCATGTTCAAATTGTAATTTCTTCTGCCTTTCTTCATGTTCAAATTGTAATTTCTTCTGCATTTTTCTATGTTAAAATTGTAATTTCTTCTGCCTTTCTTCATGTTAAAATTGTAATTTCTTCTGCCTTTCTTCATGTTCAAATTGTAATTTCTTCTGCCTTTCTTCATGTTCAAATTGTAATTTCTTCTGCATTTTTCTATGTTAAAATTGTAATTTCTTCTGCCTTTCTTCATGTTAAAATTGTAATTTCTTCTGCCTTTCTTCATGTTAAAATTGTAATTTCTTCTGCATTTTTCTATGTTAAAATTGTAATTTCTTCTGCCTTTCTTCATGTTCAAATTGTAATTTCTTCTGCCTTTCTTCATGTTCAAATTGTAATTTCTTCTGCCTTTCTTCATGTTCAAATTGTAATTTCTTCTGCATTTTTCTATGTTAAAATTGTAATTTCTTCTGCCTTTCTTCATGTTCAAATTGTAATTTCTTCTGCCTTTCTTCATGTTCAAATTGTAATTTCTTCTGCCTTTCTTCATGTTCAAATTGTAATTTCTTCTGCATTTTTCTATGTTAAAATTGTAATTTCTTCTGCCTTTCTTCATGTTAAAATTGTAATTTCTTCTGCCTTTCTTCATGTTCAAATTGTAATTTCTTCTGCCTTTCTTCATGTTCAAATTGTAATTTCTTCTGCATTTTTCTATGTTAAAATTGTAATTTCTTCTGCCTTTCTTCATGTTCAAATTGTAATTTCTTCTGCCTTTCTTCATGTTCAAATTGTAATTTCTTCTGCATTTTTCTATGTTAAAATTGTAATTTCTTCTGCCTTTCTTCATGTTCAAATTGTAATTTCTTCTGCCTTTCTTCATGTTAAAATTGTAATTTCTTCTGCCTTTCTTCATGTTCAAATTGTAATTTCTTCTGCATTTTTCTATGTTAAAATTGTAATTTCTTCTGCCTTTCTTCATGTTAAAATTGTAATTTCTTCTGCCTTTCTTCATGTTCAAATTGTAATTTCTTCTGCATTTTTCTATGTTAAAATTGTAATTTCTTCTGCCTTTCTTCATGTTAAAATTGTAATTTCTTCTGCCTTTCTTCATGTTCAAATTGTAATTTCTTCTGCCTTTCTTCATGTTCAAATTGTAATTTCTTCTGCATTTTTCTATGTTAAAATTGTAATTTCTTCTGCCTTTCTTCATGTTAAAATTGTAATTTCTTCTGCCTTTCTTCATGTTCAAATTGTAATTTCTTCTGCCTTTCTTCATGTTCAAATTGTAATTTCTTCTGCCTTTTTCTATGTTAAAATTGTAATTTCTTCTGCCTTTCTTCATGTTAAAATTGTAATTTCTTCTGCCTTTCTTCATGTTCAAATTGTAATTTCTTCTGCATTTTTCTATGTTAAAATTGTAATTTCTTCTGCCTTTCTTCATGTTAAAATTGTAATTTCTTCTGCCTTTCTTCATGTTAAAATTGTAATTTCTTCTGCCTTTCTTCATGTTCAAATTGTAATTTCTTCTGCATTTTTCTATGTTAAAATTGTAATTTCTTCTGCCTTTCTTCATGTTAAAATTGTAATTTCTTCTGCCTTTCTTCATGTTCAAATTGTAATTTCTTCTGCCTTTCTTCATGTTCAAATTGTAATTTCTTCTGCCTTTTTCTATGTTAAAATTGTAATTTCTTCTGCCTTTCTTCATGTTCAAATTGTAATTTCTTCTGCCTTTCTTCATGTTCAAATTGTAATTTCTTCTGCATTTTTCTATGTTAAAATTGTAATTTCTTCTGCCTTTCTTCATGTTAAAATTGTAATTTCTTCTGCCTTTCTTCATGTTCAAATTGTAATTTCTTCTGCATTTTTCTATGTTAAAATTGTAATTTCTTCTGCCTTTTTCATGTTAAAATTGTAATTTCTTCTGCCTTTCTTCATGTTCAAATTGTAATTTCTTCTGCCTTTCTTCATGTTAAAATTGTAATTTCTTCTGCCTTTCTTCATGTTCAAATTGTAATTTCTTCTGCCTTTTTCTATGTTAAAATTGTAATTTCTTCTGCCTTTCTTCATGTTAAAATTGTAATTTCTTCTGCCTTTCTTCATGTTCAAATTGTAATTTCTTCTGCATTTTTCTATGTTAAAATTGTAATTTCTTCTGCCTTTCTTCATGTTAAAATTGTAATTTCTTCTGCCTTTCTTCATGTTAAAATTGTAATTTCTTCTGCCTTTCTTCATGTTCAAATTGTAATTTCTTCTGCATTTTTCTATGTTAAAATTGTAATTTCTTCTGCCTTTCTTCATGTTAAAATTGTAATTTCTTCTGCCTTTCTTCATGTTAAAATTGTAATTTCTTCTGCCTTTCTTCATGTTAAAATTGTAATTTCTTCTGCCTTTCTTCATGTTAAAATTGTAATTTCTTCTGCCTTTCTTCATGTTCAAATTGTAATTTCTTCTGCCTTTCTTCATGTTCAAATTGTAATTTCTTCTGCATTTTTCTATGTTAAAATTGTAATTTCTTCTGCCTTTCTTCATGTTCAAATTGTAATTTCTTCTGCATTTTTCTATGTTAAAATTGTAATTTCTTCTGCCTTTCATCATGTTCAAATTGTAATTTCTTCTGCCTTTCTTCATGTTCAAATTGTAATTTCTTCTGCCTTTCTTCATGTTCAAATTGTAATTTCTTCTGCATTTTTCTATGTTAAAATTGTAATTTCTTCTGCCTTTCTTCATGTTCAAATTGTAATTTCTTCTGCATTTTTCTATGTTAAAATTGTAATTTCTTCTGCCTTTCTTCATGTTAAAATTGTAATTTCTTCTGCCTTTCTTCATGTTCAAATTGTAATTTCTTCTGCATTTTTCTATGTTAAAATTGTAATTTCTTCTGCCTTTCTTCATGTTAAAATTGTAATTTCTTCTGCCTTTCTTCATGTTAAAATTGTAATTTCTTCTGCCTTTCTTCATGTTCAAATTGTAATTTCTTCTGCCTTTTTCTATGTTAAAATTGTAATTTCTTCTGCCTTTCTTCATGTTCAAATTGTAATTTCTTCTGCCTTTCTTCATGTTCAAATTGTAATTTCTTCTGCATTTTTCTATGTTAAAATTGTAATTTCTTCTGCCTTTCTTCATGTTAAAATTGTAATTTCTTCTGCCTTTCTTCATGTTAAAATTGTAATTTCTTCTGCATTTTTCTATGTTAAAATTGTAATTTCTTCTGCCTTTCTTCATGTTAAAATTGTAATTTCTTCTGCCTTTCTTCATGTTAAAATTGTAATTTCTTCTGCCTTTCTTCATGTTAAAATTGTAATTTCTTCTGCCTTTCTTCATGTTCAAATTGTGATTTCTTCTGCATTTTTCTATGTTAAAATTGTAATTTCTTCTGCCTTTCTTCATGTTAAAATTGTAATTTCTTCTGCCTTTCTTCATGTTCAAATTGTAATTTCTTCTGCCTTTCTTCATGTTCAAATTGTAATTTCTTCTGCCTTTTTCTATGTTAAAATTGTAATTTCTTCTGCCTTTCTTCATGTTCAAATTGTAATTTCTTCTGCCTTTCTTCATGTTCAAATTGTAATTTCTTCTGCATTTTTCTATGTTAAAATTGTAATTTCTTCTGCCTTTCTTCATGTTCAAATTGTAATTTCTTCTGCCTTTCTTCATGTTCAAATTGTAATTTCTTCTGCATTTTTCTATGTTAAAATTGTAATTTCTTCTGCCTTTCTTCATGTTAAAATTCTTATTTCTTCTGCCTTTCTTCATGTTCAAATTGTAATTTCTTCTGCCTTTCTTCATGTTAAAATTGTAATTTCTTCTGCCTTTCTTCATGTTAAAATTGTAATTTCTTCTGCCTTTCTTCATGTTAAAATTGTAATTTCTTCTGCCTTTCTTCATGTTCAAATTGTAATTTCTTCTGCATTTTTCTATGTTAAAATTGTAATTTCTTCTGCCTTTCTTCATGTTAAAATTGTAATTTCTTCTGCCTTTCTTCATGTTCAAATTGTAATTTCTTCTGCCTTTCTTCATGTTCAAATTGTAATTTCTTCTGCATTTTTCTATGTTAAAATTGTAATTTCTTCTGCCTTTCTTCATGTTCAAATTGTAATTTCTTCTGCCTTTCTTCATGTTAAAATTGTAATTTCTTCTGCCTTTCTTCATGTTCAAATTGTAATTTCTTCTGCCTTTCTTCATGTTAAAATTGTAATTTCTTCTGCATTTTTCTATGTTAAAATTGTAATTTCTTCTGCCTTTCTTCATGTTCAAATTGTTATTTCTTCTGCCTTTCTTCATGTTCAAATTGTAATTTCTTCTGCATTTTTCTATGTTCAAATTGTAATTTCTTCTGCCTTTCTTCATGTTCAAATTGTAATTTCTTCTGCCTTTCTTCATGTTCAAATTGTAATTTCTTCTGCATTTTTCTATGTTAAAATTGTAATTTCTTCTGCCTTTCTTCATGTTCAAATTGTAATTTCTTCTGCCTTTCTTCATGTTAAAATTGTAATTTCTTCTGCCTTTCTTCATGTTCAAATTGTAATTTCTTCTGCCTTTCTTCATGTTAAAATTGTAATTTCTTCTGCCTTTCTTCATGTTCAAATTGTAATTTCTTCTGCATTTTTCTATGTTAAAATTGTAATTTCTTCTGCCTTTCTTCATGTTCAAATTGTAATTTCTTCTGCCTTTCTTCATGTTCAAATTGTAATTTCTTCTGCATTTTTCTATGTTAAAATTGTAATTTCTTCTGCCTTTCTTCATGTTCAAATTGTAATTTCTTCTGCCTTTCTTCATGTTCAAATTGTAATTTCTTCTGCCTTTCTTCATGTTCAAATTGTAATTTCTTCTGCCTTTCTTCATGTTAAAATTGTAATTTCTTCTGCCTTTCTTCATGTTCAAATTGTAATTTCTTCTGCCTTTCTTCATGTTCAAATTGTAATTTCTTCTGCCTTTCTTCATGTTAAAATTGTAATTTCTTCTGCCTTTCTTCATGTTCAAATTGTAATTTCTTCTGCCTTTCTTCATGTTCAAATTGTAATTTCTTCTGCCTTTCTTCATGTTCAAATTGTAATTTCTTCTGCCTTTCTTCATGTTAAAATTGTAATTTCTTCTGCCTTTCTTCATGTTAAAATTGTAATTTCTTCTGCCTTTCTTCATGTTCAAATTGTAATTTCTTCTGCATTTTTCTATGTTAAAATTGTAATTTCTTCTGCCTTTCTTCATGTTAAAATTGTAATTTCTTCTGCCTTTCTTCATGTTCAAATTGTAATTTCTTCTGCCTTTCTTCATGTTAAAATTGTAATTTCTTCTGCCTTTCTTCATGTTCAAATTGTAATTTCTTCTGCATTTTTCTATGTTAAAATTGTAATTTCTTCTGCCTTACTTCATGTTCAAATTGTAATTTCTTCTGCCTTTCTTCATGTTCAAATTGTAATTTCTTCTGCCTTTCTTCATGTTCAAATTGTAATTTCTTCTGCATTTTTCTATGTTAAAATTGTAATTTCTTCTGCCTTTCTTCATGTTAAAATTGTAATTTCTTCTGCGTTTCTGCATGTTAAAATTGTAATTTCTTCTGCATTTTTCTATGTTAAAATTGTAATTTCTTCTGCCTTTCTTCATGTTAAAATTGTAATTTCTTCTGCATTTTTCTATGTAAAAATTGTAATTTCTTCTGCCTTTCTTCATGTTCAAATTGTAATTTCTTCTGCCTTTCTTCATGTTCAAATTGTAATTTCTTCTGCCTTTCTTCATGTTCAAATTGTAATTTCTTCTGCATTTTTCTATGTTAAAATTGTAATTTCTTCTGCCTTTCTTCATGTTCAAATTGTAATTTCTTCTGCCTTTCTTCATGTTCAAATTGTAATTTCTTCTGCCTTTCTTCATGTTCAAATTGTAATTTCTTCTGCATTTTTCTATGTTAAAATTGTAATTTCTTCTGCCTTTCTTCATGTTAAAATTGTAATTTCTTCTGCCTTTCTTCATGTTCAAATTGTAATTTCTTCTGCCTTTCTTCATGTTCAAATTGTAATTTCTTCTGCATTTTTCTATGTTAAAATTGTAATTTCTTCTGCCTTTCTTCATGTTAAAATTGTAATTTCTTCTGCCTTTCTTCATGTTAAAATTGTAATTTCTTCTGCCTTTCTTCATGTTAAAATTGTAATTTCTTCTGCATTTTTCTATGTTAAAATTGTAATTTCTTCTGCCTTTCTTCATGTTAAAATTGTAATTTCTTCTGCCTTTCTTCATGTTCAAATTGTAATTTCTTCTGCCTTTCTTCATGTTCAAATTGTAATTTCTTCTGCCTTTCTTCATGTTCAAATTGTAATTTCTTCTGCATTTTTCTATGTTAAAATTGTAATTTCTTCTGCCTTTCTTCATGTTAAAATTGTAATTTCTTCTGCGTTTCTGCATGTTAAAATTGTAATTTCTTCTGCATTTTTCTATGTTAAAATTGTAATTTCTTCTGCCTTTCTTCATGTTAAAATTGTAATTTCTTCTGCATTTTTCTATGTTAAAATTGTAATTTCTTCTGCCTTTCTTCATGTTCAAATTGTAATTTCTTCTGCCTTTCTTCATGTTCAAATTGTAATTTCTTCTGCCTTTCTTCATGTTCAAATTGTAATTTCTTCTGCATTTTTCTATGTTAAAATTGTAATTTCTTCTGCCTTTCTTCATGTTCAAATTGTAATTTCTTCTGCCTTTCTTCATGTTCAAATTGTAATTTCTTCTGCCTTTCTTCATGTTCAAATTGTAATTTCTTCTGCATTTTTCTATGTTAAAATTGTAATTTCTTCTGCCTTTCTTCATGTTAAAATTGTAATTTCTTCTGCCTTTCTTCATGTTCAAATTGTAATTTCTTCTGCCTTTCTTCATGTTCAAATTGTAATTTCTTCTGCATTTTTCTATGTTAAAATTGTAATTTCTTCTGCCTTTCTTCATGTTAAAATTGTAATTTCTTCTGCCTTTCTTCATGTTAAAATTGTAATTTCTTCTGCATTTTTCTATGTTAAAATTGTAATTTCTTCTGCCTTTCTTCATGTTAAAATTGTAATTTCTTCTGCCTTTCTTCATGTTAAAATTGTAATTTCTTCTGCATTTTTCTATGTTAAAATTGTAATTTCTTCTGCCTTTCTTCATGTTAAAATTGTAATTTCTTCTGCCTTTCTTCATGTTAAAATTGTAATTTCTTCTGCCTTTCTTCATGTTCAAATTGTAATTTCTTCTGCCTTTCTTCATGTTCAAATTGTAATTTCTTCTGCATTTTTCTATGTTAAAATTGTAATTTCTTCTGCCTTTCTTCATGTTAAAATTGTAATTTCTTCTGCCTTTCTTCATGTTAAAATTGTAATTTCTTCTGCATTTTTCTATGTTAAAATTGTAATTTCTTCTGCCTTTCTTCATGTTCAAATTGTAATTTCTTCTGCCTTTCTTCATGTTCAAATTGTAATTTCTTCTGCCTTTCTTCATGTTCAAATTGTAATTTCTTCTGCATTTTTCTATGTTAAAATTGTAATTTCTTCTGCCTTTCTTCATGTTCAAATTGTAATTTCTTCTGCCTTTCTTCATGTTCAAATTGTAATTTCTTCTGCCTTTCTTCATGTTCAAATTGTAATTTCTTCTGCATTTTTCTATGTTAAAATTGTAATTTCTTCTGCCTTTCTTCATGTTAAAATTGTAATTTCTTCTGCCTTTCTTCATGTTCAAATTGTAATTTCTTCTGCCTTTCTTCATGTTCAAATTGTAATTTCTTCTGCCTTTTTCTATGTTAAAATTGTAATTTCTTCTGCCTTTCTTCATGTTCAAATTGTAATTTCTTCTGCCTTTCTTCATGTTCAAATTGTAATTTCTTCTGCATTTTTCTATGTTAAAATTGTAATTTCTTCTGCCTTTCTTCATGTTAAAATTGTAATTTCTTCTGCCTTTCTTCATGTTCAAATTGTAATTTCTTCTGCATTTTTCTATGTTAAAATTGTAATTTCTTCTGCCTTTTATCATGTTAAAATTGTAATTTCTTCTGCCTTTCTTCATGTTCAAATTGTAATTTCTTCTGCCTTTCTTCATGTTCAAATTGTAATTTCTTCTGCATTTTTCTATGTTAAAATTGTAATTTCTTCTGCCTTTCTTCATGTTCAAATTGTAATTTCTTCTGCATTTTTCTATGTTAAAATTGTAATTTCTTCTGCCTTTCTTCATGTTAAAATTGTAATTTCTTCTGCCTTTCTTCATGTTAAAATTGTAATTTCTTCTGCATTTTTCTATGTTAAAATTGTAATTTCTTCTGCCTTTCTTCATGTTAAAATTGTAATTTCTTCTGCCTTTCTTCATGTTAAAATTGTAATTTCTTCTGCCTTTCTTCATGTTCAAATTGTAATTTCTTCTGCCTTTCTTCATGTTAAAATTGTAATTTCTTCTGCCTTTCTTCATGTTCAAATTGTAATTTCTTCTGCCTTTCTTCATGTTCAAATTGTAATTTCTTCTGCATTTTTCTATGTTAAAATTGTAATTTCTTCTGCCTTTCTTCATGTTCAAATTGTAATTTCTTCTGCCTTTCTTCATGTTCAAATTGTAATTTCTTCTGCCTTTCTTCATGTTCAAATTGTAATTTCTTCTGCATTTTTCTATGTTAAAATTGTAATTTCTTCTGCCTTTCTTCATGTTAAAATTGTAATTTCTTCTGCCTTTCTTCATGTTCAAATTGTAATTTCTTCTGCCTTTCTTCATGTTCAAATTGTAATTTCTTCTGCATTTTTCTATGTTAAAATTGTAATTTCTTCTGCCTTTCTTCATGTTAAAATTGTAATTTCTTCTGCCTTTCTTCATGTTAAAATTGTAATTTCTTCTGCCTTTCTTCATGTTAAAATTGTAATTTCTTCTGCATTTTTCTATGTTAAAATTGTAATTTCTTCTGCCTTTCTTCATGTTAAAATTGTAATTTCTTCTGCCTTTCTTCATGTTCAAATTGTAATTTCTTCTGCCTTTCTTCATGTTCAAATTGTAATTTCTTCTGCCTTTCTTCATGTTCAAATTGTAATTTCTTCTGCATTTTTCTATGTTAAAATTGTAATTTCTTCTGCCTTTCTTCATGTTAAAATTGTAATTTCTTCTGCGTTTCTGCATGTTAAAATTGTAATTTCTTCTGCATTTTTCTATGTTAAAATTGTAATTTCTTCTGCCTTTCTTCATGTTAAAATTGTAATTTCTTCTGCATTTTTCTATGTTAAAATTGTAATTTCTTCTGCCTTTCTTCATGTTCAAATTGTAATTTCTTCTGCCTTTCTTCATGTTCAAATTGTAATTTCTTCTGCCTTTCTTCATGTTCAAATTGTAATTTCTTCTGCATTTTTCTATGTTAAAATTGTAATTTCTTCTGCCTTTCTTCATGTTCAAATTGTAATTTCTTCTGCCTTTCTTCATGTTCAAATTGTAATTTCTTCTGCCTTTCTTCATGTTCAAATTGTAATTTCTTCTGCATTTTTCTATGTTAAAATTGTAATTTCTTCTGCCTTTCTTCATGTTAAAATTGTAATTTCTTCTGCCTTTCTTCATGTTCAAATTGTAATTTCTTCTGCCTTTCTTCATGTTCAAATTGTAATTTCTTCTGCATTTTTCTATGTTAAAATTGTAATTTCTTCTGCCTTTCTTCATGTTAAAATTGTAATTTCTTCTGCCTTTCTTCATGTTAAAATTGTAATTTCTTCTGCATTTTTCTATGTTAAAATTGTAATTTCTTCTGCCTTTCTTCATGTTAAAATTGTAATTTCTTCTGCCTTTCTTCATGTTAAAATTGTAATTTCTTCTGCATTTTTCTATGTTAAAATTGTAATTTCTTCTGCCTTTCTTCATGTTAAAATTGTAATTTCTTCTGCCTTTCTTCATGTTAAAATTGTAATTTCTTCTGCCTTTCTTCATGTTCAAATTGTAATTTCTTCTGCCTTTCTTCATGTTCAAATTGTAATTTCTTCTGCATTTTTCTATGTTAAAATTGTAATTTCTTCTGCCTTTCTTCATGTTAAAATTGTAATTTCTTCTGCCTTTCTTCATGTTAAAATTGTAATTTCTTCTGCATTTTTCTATGTTAAAATTGTAATTTCTTCTGCCTTTCTTCATGTTCAAATTGTAATTTCTTCTGCCTTTCTTCATGTTCAAATTGTAATTTCTTCTGCCTTTCTTCATGTTCAAATTGTAATTTCTTCTGCATTTTTCTATGTTAAAATTGTAATTTCTTCTGCCTTTCTTCATGTTAAAATTGTAATTTCTTCTGCCTTTCTTCATGTTCAAATTGTAATTTCTTCTGCCTTTCTTCATGTTCAAATTGTAATTTCTTCTGCATTTTTCTATGTTAAAATTGTAATTTCTTCTGCCTTTCTTCATGTTAAAATTGTAATTTCTTCTGCCTTTCTTCATGTTCAAATTGTAATTTCTTCTGCCTTTCTTCATGTTCAAATTGTAATTTCTTCTGCCTTTTTCTATGTTAAAATTGTAATTTCTTCTGCCTTTCTTCATGTTCAAATTGTAATTTCTTCTGCCTTTCTTCATGTTCAAATTGTAATTTCTTCTGCATTTTTCTATGTTAAAATTGTAATTTCTTCTGCCTTTCTTCATGTTAAAATTGTAATTTCTTCTGCCTTTCTTCATGTTCAAATTGTAATTTCTTCTGCATTTTTCTATGTTAAAATTGTAATTTCTTCTGCCTTTTATCATGTTAAAATTGTAATTTCTTCTGCCTTTCTTCATGTTCAAATTGTAATTTCTTCTGCCTTTCTTCATGTTCAAATTGTAATTTCTTCTGCATTTTTCTATGTTAAAATTGTAATTTCTTCTGCCTTTCTTCATGTTCAAATTGTAATTTCTTCTGCATTTTTCTATGTTAAAATTGTAATTTCTTCTGCCTTTCTTCATGTTAAAATTGTAATTTCTTCTGCCTTTCTTCATGTTAAAATTGTAATTTCTTCTGCATTTTTCTATGTTAAAATTGTAATTTCTTCTGCCTTTCTTCATGTTAAAATTGTAATTTCTTCTGCCTTTCTTCATGTTAAAATTGTAATTTCTTCTGCCTTTCTTCATGTTCAAATTGTAATTTCTTCTGCCTTTCTTCATGTTAAAATTGTAATTTCTTCTGCCTTTCTTCATGTTCAAATTGTAATTTCTTCTGCCTTTCTTCATGTTCAAATTGTAATTTCTTCTGCATTTTTCTATGTTAAAATTGTAATTTCTTCTGCCTTTCTTCATGTTAAAATTGTAATTTCTTCTGCCTTTCTTCATGTTAAAATTGTAATTTCTTCTGCATTTTTCTATGTTAAAATTGTAATTTCTTCTGCCTTTCTTTCATGTTAAAATTGTAATTTCTTCTGCCTTTCTTCATGTTAAAATTGTAATTTTCTTCTGCCTTTCTTCATGTTAAAATTGTAATTTCTTCTGCCTTTCTTCATGTTCAAATTGTGATTTCTTCTGCATTTTTCTATGTTAAAATTGTAATTTCTTCTGCCTTTCTTCATGTTAAAATTGTAATTTCTTCTGCCTTTCTTCATGTTCAAATTGTAATTTCTTCTGCCTTTCTTCATGTTCAAATTGTAATTTCTTCTGCCTTTTTCTATGTTAAAATTGTAATTTCTTCTGCCTTTCTTCATGTTCAAATTGTAATTTCTTCTGCCTTTCTTCATGTTCAAATTGTAATTTCTTCTGCATTTTTCTATGTTAAAATTGTAATTTCTTCTGCCTTTCTTCATGTTAAAATTGTAATTTCTTCTGCCTTTCTTCATGTTCAAATTGTAATTTCTTCTGCATTTTTCTATGTTAAAATTGTAATTTCTTCTGCCTTTCTTCATGTTAAAATTCTTATTTCTTCTGCCTTTCTTCATGTTCAAATTGTAATTTCTTCTGCCTTTCTTCATGTTAAAATTGTAATTTCTTCTGCCTTTCTTCATGTTAAAATTGTAATTTCTTCTGCCTTTCTTCATGTTAAAATTGTAATTTCTTCTGCCTTTCTTCATGTTCAAATTGTAATTTCTTCTGCATTTTTCTATGTTAAAATTGTAATTTCTTCTGCCTTTCTTCATGTTCAAATTGTAATTTCTTCTGCCTTTCTTCATGTTGAAATTGTAATTTCTTCTGCCTTTCTTCATGTTCAAATTGTAATTTCTTCTGCATTTTTCTATGTTAAAATTGTAATTTCTTCTGCCTTTCTTCATGTTCAAATTGTAATTTCTTCTGCCTTTCTTCATGTTAAAATTGTAATTTCTTCTGCCTTTCTTCATGTTAAAATTGTAATTTCTTCTGCCTTTCTTCATGTTCAAATTGTAATTTCTTCTGCATTTTTCTATGTTAAAATTGTAATTTCTTCTGCCTTTCTTCATGTTCAAATTGTAATTTCTTCTGCCTTTCTTCATGTTCAAATTGTAATTTCTTCTGCCTTTCTTCATGTTCAAATTGTAATTTCTTCTGCCTTTCTTCATGTTAAAATTGTAATTTCTTCTGCCTTTCTTCATGTTCAAATTGTAATTTCTTCTGCATTTTTCTATGTTAAAATTGTAATTTCTTCTGCCTTTCTTCATGTTCAAATTGTAATTTCTTCTGCCTTTCTTCATGTTCAAATTGTAATTTCTTCTGCATTTTTCTATGTTAAAATTGTAATTTCTTCTGCCTTTCTTCATGTTCAAATTGTAATTTCTTCTGCCTTTCTTCATGTTCAAATTGTAATTTCTTCTGCCTTTCTTCATGTTCAAATTGTAATTTCTTCTGCCTTTCTTCATGTTAAAATTGTAATTTCTTCTGCCTTTCTTCATGTTCAAATTGTAATTTCTTCTGCCTTTCTTCATGTTCAAATTGTAATTTCTTCTGCCTTTCTTCATGTTAAAATTGTAATTTCTTCTGCCTTTCTTCATGTTCAAATTGTAATTTCTTCTGCCTTTCTTCATGTTCAAATTGTAATTTCTTCTGCCTTTCTTCATGTTCAAATTGTAATTTCTTCTGCCTTTCTTCATGTTAAAATTGTAATTTCTTCTGCCTTTCTTCATGTTAAAATTGTAATTTCTTCTGCCTTTCTTCATGTTCAAATTGTAATTTCTTCTGCATTTTTCTATGTTAAAATTGTAATTTCTTCTGCCTTTCTTCATGTTAAAATTGTAATTTCTTCTGCCTTTCTTCATGTTCAAATTGTAATTTCTTCTGCCTTTCTTCATGTTAAAATTGTAATTTCTTCTGCCTTTCTTCATGTTCAAATTGTAATTTCTTCTGCATTTTTCTATGTTAAAATTGTAATTTCTTCTGCCTTTCTTCATGTTCAAATTGTAATTTCTTCTGCCTTTCTTCATGTTCAAATTGTAATTTCTTCTGCCTTTCTTCATGTTCAAATTGTAATTTCTTCTGCATTTTTCTATGTTAAAATTGTAATTTCTTCTGTCTTTCTTCATGTTAAAATTGTAATTTCTTCTGCGTTTCTGCATGTTAAAATTGTAATTTCTTCTGCATTTTTCTATGTTAAAATTGTAATTTCTTCTGCCTTTCTTTATGTTAAAATTGTAATTTCTTCTGCCTTTCTTCATGTTAAAATTGTAATTTCTTCTGCCTTTCTTCATGTTAAAATTGTAATTTCTTCTGCCTTTCTTCATGTTCAAATTGTAATTTCTTCTGCATTTTTCTATGTTAAAATTGTAATTTCTTCTGCCTTTCTTCATGTTAAAATTGTAATTTCTTCTGCCTTTCTTCATGTTCAAATTGTAATTTCTTCTGCCTTTCTTCATGTTCAAATTGTAATTTCTTCTGCATTTTTCTATGTTAAAATTGTAATTTCTTCTGCCTTTCTTCATGTTAAAATTGTAATTTCTTCGGCCTTTCTTCATGTTCAAATTGTAATTTCTTCTGCATTTTTCTATGTTAAAATTGTAATTTCTTCTGCCTTTCTTCATGTTCAAATTGTAATTTCTTCTGCCTTTCTTCATGTTCAAATTGTAATTTCTTCTGCCTTTCTTCATGTTCAAATTGTAATTTCTTCTGCATTTTTCTATGTTAAAATTGTAATTTCTTCTGCCTTTCTTCATGTTAAAATTGTAATTTCTTCTGCCTTTCTTCATGTTCAAATTGTAATTTCTTCTGCATTTTTCTATGTTCAAATTGTAATTTCTTCTGCCTTTCTTCATGTTCAAATTGTAATTTCTTCTGCCTTTTTCTATGTTAAAATTGTAATTTCTTCTCCCTTTCTTCATGTTCAAATTGTAATTTCTTCTGCCTTTCTTCATGTTCAAATTGTAATTTCTTCTGCATTTTTCTATGTTAAAATTGTAATTTCTTCTGCCTTTCTTCATGTTAAAATTGTAATTTCTTCTGCCTTTCTTCATGTTCAAATTGTAATTTCTTCTGCATTTTTCTATGTTAAAATTGTAATTTCTTCTGCCTTTCTTCATGTTAAAATTGTAATTTCTTCTGCCTTTCTTCATGTTCAAATTGTAATTTCTTCTGCCTTTCTTCATGTTAAAATTGTAATTTCTTCTGCCTTTCTTCATGTTCAAATTGTAATTTCTTCTGCATTTTTCTATGTTAAAATTGGAATTTCTTCTGCCTTTCTTCATGTTCAAATTGTAATTTCTTCTGCATTTTTCTATGTTAAAATTGTAATTTCTTCTGCCTTTCTTCATGTTCAAATTGAAATTTCTTCTGCATTTTTCTATGTTAAAATTGTAATTTCTTCTGCCTTTCTTCATGTTAAAATTGTAATTTCTTCTGCCTTTCTTCATGTTCAAATTGTAATTTCTTCTGCCTTTCTTCATGTTCAAATTGTAATTTCTTCTGCATTTTTCTATGTTAAAATTGTAATTTCTTCTGCCTTTCTTCATGTTAAAATTGTAATTTCTTCTGCCTTTCTTCATGTTAAAATTGTAATTTCTTCTGCATTTTTCTATGTTAAAATTGTAATTTCTTCTGCCTTTCTTCATGTTAAAATTGTAATTTCTTCTGCCTTTCTTCATGTTAAAATTGTAATTTCTTCTGCCTTTCTGCATGTTAAAATTGTAACTTCTTCTGCCTTTCTTCATGTTCAAATTGTAATTTCTTCTGCATTTTTCTATGTTAAAATTGTAATTTCCTCTGCCTTTCTTCATGTTAAAATTGTAATTTCTTCTGCCTTTCTTCATGTTCAAATTGTAATTTCTTCTGCCTTTCTTCATGTTCAAATTGTAATTTCTTCTGCATTTTTCTATGTTAAAATTGTAATTTCTTCTGCCTTTCTTCATGTTAAAATTGTAATTTCTTCTGCCTTTCTTCATGTTCAAATTGTAATTTCTTCTGCATTTTTCTATGTTAAAATTGTAATTTCTTCTGCCTTTCTTCATGTTCAAATTGTAATTTCTTCTGCCTTTCTTCATGTTCAAATTGTAATTTCTTCTGCCTTTCTTCATGTTCAAATTGTAATTTCTTCTGCATTTTTCTATGTTAAAATTGTAATTTCTTCTGCCTTTCTTCATGTTAAAATTGTAATTTCTTCTGCCTTTCTTCATGTTCAAATTGTAATTTCTTCTGCCTTTCTTCATGTTAAAATTGTAATTTCTTCTGCCTTTCTTCATGTTCAAATTGTAATTTCTTCTGCATTTTTCTATGTTAAAATTGTAATTTCTTCTGCCTTTCTTCATGTTAAAATTGTAATTTCTTCTGCATTTTTCTATGTTAAAATTGTAATTTCTTCTGCATTTTTCTATGTTAAAATTGTAATTTCCTCTGCCTTTCTTCATGTTAAAATTGTAATTTCTTCTGCCTTTCTTCATGTTCAAATTGTAATTTCTTCTGCCTTTCTTCATGTTCAAATTGTAATTTCTTCTGCATTTTTCTATGTTAAAATTGTAATTTCTTCTGCCTTTCTTCATGTTCAAATTGTAATTTCTTCTGCCTTTCTTCATGTTCAAATTGTAATTTCTTCTGCCTTTCTTCATGTTAAAATTGTAATTTCTTCTGCCTTTCTTCATGTTCAAATTGTAATTTCTTCTGCATTTTTCTATGTTAAAATTGTAATTTCTTCTGCCTTTCTTCATGTTAAAATTGTAATTTCTTCTGCCTTTCTTCATGTTAAAATTGTAATTTCTTCTGCCTTTCTGCATGTTAAAATTGTAACTTCTTCTGCCTTTCTTCATGTTCAAATTGTAATTTCTTCTGCATTTTTCTATGTTAAAATTGTAATTTCCTCTGCCTTTCTTCATGTTAAAATTGTAATTTCTTCTGCCTTTCTTCATGTTCAAATTGTAATTTCTTCTGCCTTTCTTCATGTTCAAATTGTAATTTCTTCTGCATTTTTCTATGTTAAAATTGTAATTTCTTCTGCCTTTCTTCATGTTAAAATTGTAATTTCTTCTGCCTTTCTTCATGTTCAAATTGTAATTTCTTCTGCATTTTTCTATGTTAAAATTGTAATTTCTTCTGCCTTTCTTCATGTTCAAATTGTAATTTCTTCTGCCTTTCTTCATGTTCAAATTGTAATTTCTTCTGCCTTTCTTCATGTTCAAATTGTAATTTCTTCTGCATTTTTCTATGTTAAAATTGTAATTTCTTCTGCCTTTCTTCATGTTCAAATTGTAATTTCTTCTGCCTTTCTTCATGTTCAAATTGTAATTTCTTCTGCCTTTCTTCATGTTAAAATTGTAATTTCTTCTGCCTTTCTTCATGTTCAAATTGTAATTTCTTCTGCATTTTTCTATGTTAAAATTGTAATTTCTTCTGCCTTTCTTCATGTTCAAATTGTAATTTCTTCTGCATTTTTCTATGTTAAAATTGTAATTTCTTCTGCCTTTCTTCATGTTCAAATTGTAATTTCTTCTGCATTTTTCTATGTTAAAATTGTAATTTCTTCTGCCTTTCTTCATGTTCAAAATTGTAATTTCTTCTGCATTTTTCTATGTTAAAATTGTAATTTCTTCTGCCTTTCTTCATGTTAAAATTGTAATTTCTTCTGCCTTTCTTCATGTTCAAATTGTAATTTCTTCTGCCTTTCTTCATGTTCAAATTGTAATTTCTTCTGCATTTTTCTATGTTAAAATTGTAATTTCTTCTGCCTTTCTTCATGTTAAAATTGTAATTTCTTCTGCCTTTCTTCATGTTAAAATTGTAATTTCTTCTGCATTTTTCTATGTTAAAATTGTAATTTCTTCTGCCTTTCTTCATGTTAAAATTGTAATTTCTTCTGCCTTTCTTCATGTTAAAATTGTAATTTCTTCTGCCTTTCTTCATGTTCAAATTGTAATTTCTTCTGCCTTTTTCTATGTTAAAATTGTAATTTCTTCTGCCTTTCTTCATGTTCAAATTGTAATTTCTTCTGCCTTTCTTCATGTTCAAATTGTAATTTCTTCTGCATTTTTCTATGTTAAAATTGTAATTTCTTCTGCCTTTCTTCATGTTAAAATTGTAATTTCTTCTGCCTTTCTTCATGTTAAAATTGTAATTTCTTCTGCATTTTTCTATGTTAAAATTGTAATTTCTTCTGCCTTTCTTCATGTTAAAATTGTAATTTCTTCTGCCTTTCTTCATGTTAAAATTGTAATTTCTTCTGCCTTTCTTCATGTTAAAATTGTAATTTCTTCTGCCTTTCTTCATGTTCAAATTGTAATTTCTTCTGCATTTTTCTATGTTAAAATTGTAATTTCTTCTGCCTTTCTTCATGTTAAAATTGTAATTTCTTCTGCCTTTCTTCATGTTCAAATTGTAATTTCTTCTGCCTTTCTTCATGTTCAAATTGTAATTTCTTCTGCATTTTTCTATGTTAAAATTGTAATTTCTTCTGCCTTTCTTCATGTTCAAATTGTAATTTCTTCTGCCTTTCTTCATGTTCAAATTGTAATTTCTTCTGCCTTTCTTCATGTTAAAATTGTAATTTCTTCTGCCTTTCTTCATGTTCAAATTGTAATTTCTTCTGCATTTTTCTATGTTAAAATTGTAATTTCTTCTGCCTTTCTTCATGTTAAAATTGTAATTTCTTCTGCCTTTCTTCATGTTCAAATTGTAATTTCTTCTGCCTTTCTTCATGTTCAAATTGTAATTTCTTCTGCATTTTTCTATGTTAAAATTGTAATTTCTTCTGCCTTTCTTCATGTTAAAATTGTAATTTCTTCTGCCTTTCTTCATGTTCAAATTGTAATTTCTTCTGCCTTTCTTCATGTTCAAATTGTAATTTCTTCTGCATTTTTCTATGTTAAAATTGTAATTTCTTCTGCCTTTCTTCATGTTCAAATTGTAATTTCTTCTGCATTTTTCTATGTTAAAATTGTAATTTCTTCTGCCTTTCTTCATGTTCAAATTGTAATTTCTTCTGCATTTTTCTATGTTAAAATTGTAATTTCTTCTGCCTTTCTTCATGTTCAAATTGTAATTTCTTCTGCCTTTCTTCATGTTCAAATTGTAATTTCTTCTGCCTTTCTTCATGTTCAAATTGTAATTTCTTCTGCCTTTCTTCATGTTCAAATTGTAATTTCTTCTGCATTTTTCTATGTTAAAATTGTAATTTCTTCTGCCTTTCTTCATGTTAAAATTGTAATTTCTTCTGCCTTTCTTCATGTTCAAATTGTAATTTCTTCTGCCTTTCTTCATGTTAAAATTGTAATTTCTTCTGCCTTTCTTCATGTTCAAATTGTAATTTCTTCTGCCTTTCTTCATGTTCAAATTGTAATTTCTTCTGCATTTTTCTATGTTAAAATTGTAATTTCTTCTGCCTTTCTTCATGTTCAAATTGTAATTTCTTCTGCATTTTTCTATGTTCAAATTGTAATTTCTTCAGCCTTTCTTCATGTTCAAATTGTAATTTCTTCTGCATTTTTCTATGTTAAAATTGTAATTTCTTCTGCCTTTCTTCATGTTCAAATTGTAATTTCTTCTGCCTTTCTTCATGTTCAAATTGTAATTTCTTCTGCATTTTTCTATGTTCAAATTGTAATTTCTTCTGCATTTTTCTATGTTAAAATTGTAATTTCTTCTGCCTTTCTTCATGTTCAAATTGTAATTTCTTCTGCATTTTTCTATGTTAAAATTGTAATTTCTTCTGCCTTTCTTCATGTTCAAATTGTAATTTCTTCTGCCTTTCTTCATGTTCAAATTGTAATTTCTTCTGCATTTTTCTATGTTAAAATTGTAATTTCTTCTGCCTTTCTTCATGTTCAAATTGTAATTTCTTCTGCATTTTTCTATGTTCAAATTGTAATTTCTTCAGCCTTTCTTCATGTTCAAATTGTAATTTTCTTCTGCATTTTTCTATGTTAAAATTGTAATTTCTTCTGCCTTTCTACATGTTCAAATTGTAATTTCTTCTGCCTTTCTTCATGTTCAAATTGTAATTTCTTCTGCATTTTTCTATGTTAAAATTGTAATTTCTTCTGCCTTTCTTCATGTTAAAATTGTAATTTCTTCTGCCTTTCTTCATGTTAAAATTGTAATTTCTTCTGCCTTTCTTCATGTTCAAATTGTAATTTCTTCTGCCTTTCTTCATGTTCAAATTGTAATTTCTTCTGCCTTTCTTCATGTTCAAATTGTAATTTCTTCTGCATTTTTCTATGTTAAAATTGTAATTTCTTCTGCCTTTCTTCATGTTAAAATTGTAATTTCTTCTGCCTTTCTTCATGTTCAAATTGTAATTTCTTCTGCCTTTCTTCATGTTCAAATTGTAATTTCTTCTGCATTTTTCTATGTTAAAATTGTAATTTCTTCTGCCTTTCTTCATGTTCAAATTGTAATTTCTTCTGCATTTTTCTATGTTCAAATTGTAATTTCTTCAGCCTTTCTTCATGTTCAAATTGTAATTTCTTCTGCATTTTTCTATGTTAAAATTGTAATTTCTTCTGCCTTTCTTCATGTTCAAATTGTAATTTCTTCTGCCTTTCTTCATGTTCAAATTGTAATTTCTTCTGCATTTTTCTATGTTCAAATTGTAATTTCTTCTGCATTTTTCTATGTTAAAATTGTAATTTCTTCTGCCTTTCTTCATGTTCAAATTGTAATTTCTTCTGCATTTTTCTATGTTAAAATTGTAATTTCTTCTGCCTTTCTTCATGTTCAAATTGTAATTTCTTCTGCCTTTCTTCATGTTCAAATTGTAATTTCTTCTGCATTTTTCTATGTTAAAATTGTAATTTCTTCTGCCTTTCTTCATGTTCAAATTGTAATTTCTTCTGCATTTTTCTATGTTAAAATTGTAATTTCTTCTGCCTTTCTTCATGTTCAAATTGTAATTTCTTCTGCCTTTCTTCATGTTCAAATTGTAATTTCTTCTGCATTTTTCTATGTTAAAATTGTAATTTCTTCTGCCTTTCTTCATGTTCAAATTGTAATTTCTTCTGCATTTTTCTATGTTAAAATTGTAATTTCTTCTGCCTTTCTTCATGTTCAAATTGTAATTTCTTCTGCCTTTCTTCATGTTCAAATTGTAATTTCTTCTGCATTTTTCTATGTTAAAATTGTAATTTCTTCTGCCTTTCTTCATGTTCAAATTGTAATTTCTTCTGCATTTTTCTATGTTCAAAATTGTAATTTCTTCAGCCTTTCTTCATGTTCAAATTGTAATTTCTTCTGCATTTTTCTATGTTAAAATTGTAATTTCTTCTGCCTTTCTTCATGTTCAAATTGTAATTTCTTCTGCCTTTCTTCATGTTCAAATTGTAATTTCTTCTGCATTTTTCTATGTTCAAATTGTAATTTCTTCTGCATTTTTCTATGTTAAAATTGTAATTTCTTCTGCCTTTCTTCATGTTCAAATTGTAATTTCTTCTGCATTTTTCTATGTTAAAATTGTAATTTCTTCTGCCTTTCTTCATGTTCAAATTGTAATTTCTTCTGCCTTTCTTCATGTTCAAATTGTAATTTCTTCTGCATTTTTCTATGTTAAAATTGTAATTTCTTCTGCATTTTTCTATGTTCAAATTGTAATTTCTTCTGCCTTTCTTCATGTTAAAATTGTAATCTCTTCTGCCTTTCTTCATGTTAAAATTGTAATTTCTTCTGCCTTTCTTCATGTTCAAATTGTAATTTCTTCTGCATTTTTCTATGTTAAAATTGAAATTACTTCTGCATTTTTCTATGTTCAAATTGTAATTTCTTCTGCCTTTCTTCATGTTAAAATTGTAATTTCTTCTGCCTTTCTTCATGTTAAAATTGTAATTTCTTCTGCCTTTCTTCATGTTCAAATTGTAATTTCTTCTGCATTTTTCTATGTTCAAATTGTAATTTCTTCTGCATTTTTCTATGTTCAAATTGTAATTTCTTCTGCCTTTCTTCATGTTAAAATTGTAATTTCTTCTGCCTTTCTTCATGTTAAAATTGTAATTTCTTCTGCATTTTTCTATGTTAAAATTGTAATTTCTTCTGCCTTTCTTCATGTTCAAATTGTAATTTCTTCTGCATTTTTCTATGTTCAAATTGTAATTTCTTCTGCCTTTCTTCATGTTCAAATTGTAATTTCTTCTGCATTTTTCTATGTTAAACTTGTAATTTCTTCTGCCTTTCTTCATGTTCAAATTGTAATTTCTTCTGCATTTTTCTATGTTCAAATTGTAATTTCTTCTGCCTTTCTTCATGTTAAAATTGTAATTTCTTCTGCCTTTCTTCATGTTCAAATTGTAATTTCTTCTGCATTTTTCTATGTTAATATTGAAATTACTTCTGCATTTTTCTATGTTCAAATTGTAATTTCTTCTGCCTTTCTTCATGTTAAAATTGTAATTTCTTCTGCCTTTCTTCATGTTCAAATTGTAATTTCTTCTGCCTTTCTTCATGTTCAAATTGTAATTTCTTCTGCCTTTCTTCATGTTAAAATTGTAATTTCTTCTGCCTTTCTTCATGTTCAAATTGTAATTTCTTCTGCATTTTTCTATGTTAAAATTGTAATTTCTTCTGCCTTTCTTCATGTTCAAATTGTAATTTCTTCTGCCTTTCTTCATTTTCAAATTGTAATTTCTTCTGCCTTTCTTCATGTTCAAATTGTAATTTCTTCTGCCTTTCTTCATGTTCAAATTGTAATTTCTTCTGCCTTTCTTCATGTTCAAATTGTAATTTCTTCTGCATTTTTCTATGTTAAAATTGTAATTTCTTCTGCCTTTCTTCATGTTCAAATTGTAATTTCTTCTGCATTTTTCTATGTTAAAATTGTAATTTCTTCTGCCTTTCTTCATGTTCAAATTGTAATTTCTTCTGCATTTTTCTATGTTAAAATTGTAATTTCTTCTGCCTTTCTTCATGTTCAAATTGTAATTTCTTCTGCATTTTTCTATGTTAAAATTGTAATTTCTTCTGCCTTTCTTCATGTTAAAATTGTAATTTCTTCTGCCTTTCTTCATGTTCAAATTGTAATTTCTTCTGCATTTTTCTATGTTAAAATTGTAATTTCTTCTGCCTTTCTTCATGTTCAAATTGTAATTTCTTCTGCATTTTTCTATGTTCAAATTGTAATTTCTTCAGCCTTTCTTCATGTTCAAATTGTAATTTCTTCTGCATTTTTCTATGTTCAAATTGTAATTTCTTCTGCCTTTCTTCATGTTCAAATTGTAATTTCTTCTGCATTTTTCTATGTTAAAATTGTAATTTCTTCTGCCTTTCTTCATGTTCAAATTGTAATTTCTTCTGCATTTTTCTATGTTAAAATTGTAATTTCTTCTGCCTTTCTTCATGTTCAAATTGTAATTTCTTCTGCATTTTTCTATGTTAAAATTGTAATTTCTTCTGCCTTTCTTCATGTTCAAATTGTAATTTCTTCTGCATTTTTCTATGTTAAAATTGTAATTTCTTCTGCCTTTCTTCATGTTCAAATTGTAATTTCTTCTGCATTTTTCTATGTTCAAATTGTAATTTCTTCTGCATTTTTCTATGTTAAAATTGTAATTTCTTCTGCCTTTCTTCATGTTCAAATTGTAATTTCTTCTGCATTTTTCTATGTTAAAATTGTAATTTCTTCTGCCTTTCTTCATGTTCAAATTGTAATTTCTTCTGCCTTTCTTCATGTTCAAATTGTAATTTCTTCTGCATTTTTCTATGTTAAAATTGTAATTTCTTCTGCCTTTCTTCATGTTCAAATTGTAATTTCTTCTGCCTTTCTTCATTTTCAAATTGTAATTTCTTCTGCCTTTCTTCATGTTCAAATTGTAATTTCTTCTGCCTTTCTTCATGTTCAAATTGTAATTTCTTCTGCCTTTCTTCATGTTCAAATTGTAATTTCTTCTGCATTTTTCTATGTTAAAATTGTAATTTCTTCTGCCTTTCTTCATGTTCAAATTGTAATTTCTTCTGCCTTTCTTCATTTTCAAATTGTAATTTCTTCTGCCTTTCTTCATGTTCAAATTGTAATTTCTTCTGCCTTTCTTCATGTTCAAATTGTAATTTCTTCTGCCTTTCTTCATGTTCAAATTGTAATTTCTTCTGCATTTTTCTATGTTAAAATTGTAATTTCTTCTGCCTTTCTTCATGTTAAAATTGTAATTTCTTCTGCCTTTCTTCATGTTCAAATTGTAATTTCTTCTGCATTTTTCTATGTTAAAATTGTAATTTCTTCTGCCTTTCTTCATGTTCAAATTGTAATTTCTTCTGCCTTTCTTCATTTTCAAATTGTAATTTCTTCTGCCTTTCTTCATGTTCAAATTGTAATTTCTTCTGCCTTTCTTCATGTTCAAATTGTAATTTCTTCTGCCTTTCTTCATGTTCAAATTGTAATTTCTTCTGCATTTTTCTATGTTAAAATTGTAATTTCTTCTGCCTTTCTTCATGTTCAAATTGTAATTTCTTCTGCATTTTTCTATGTAAAAATTGTAATTTCTTCTGCCTTTCTTCATGTTCAAATTGTAATTTCTTCTGCCTTTCTTCATGTTCAAATTGTAATTTCTTCTGCATTTTTCTATGTTAAAATTGTAATTTCTTCTGCCTTTCTTCATGTTCAAATTGTAATTTCTTCTGCATTTTTCTATGTTCAAATTGTAATTTCTTCAGCCTTTCTTCATGTTCAAATTGTAATTTCTTCTGCCTTTCTTCATGTTCAAATTGTAATTTCTTCTGCATTTTTCTATGTTCAAATTGTAATTTCTTCTGCATTTTTCTATGTTAAAATTGTAATTTCTTCTGCCTTTCTTCATGTTCAAATTGTAATTTTCTTCTGCATTTTTCTATGTTAAAATTGTAATTTCTTCTGCCTTTCTTCATGTTCAAATTGTAATTTCTTCTGCATTTTTCTATGTTAAAATTGTAATTTCTTCTGCCTTTCTTCATGTTCAAATTGTAATTTCTTCTGCATTTTTCTATGTTAAAATTGTAATTTCTTCTGCCTTTCTTCATGTTCAAATTGTAATTTCTTCTGCCTTTCTTCATGTTCAAATTGTAATTTCTTCTGCATTTTTCTATGTTCAAATTGTAATTTCTTCTGCATTTTTCTATGTTAAAATTGTAATTTCTTCTGCCTTTCTTCATGTTCAAATTGTAATTTCTTCTGCATTTTTCTATGTTAAAATTGTAATTTCTTCTGCCTTTCTTCATGTTCAAATTGTAATTTCTTCTGCCTTTCTTCATGTTCAAATTGTAATTTCTTCTGCCTTTCTTCATGTTCAAATTGTAATTTCTTCTGCCTTTCTTCATGTTCAAATTGTAATTTCTTCTGCCTTTCTTCATGTTCAAATTGTAATTTCTTCTGCCTTTCTTCATGTTCAAATTGTAATTTCTTCTGCATTTTTCTATGTTAAAATTGTAATTTCTTCTGCCTTTCTTCATGTTCAAATTGTAATTTCTTCTGCCTTTCTTCATGTTCAAATTGTAATTTCTTCTGCATTTTTCTATGTTAAAATTGTAATTTCTTCTGCCTTTCTTCATGTTCAAATTGTAATTTCTTCTGCCTTTCTTCATGTTCAAATTGTAATTTCTTCTGCATTTTTCTATGTTCAAATTGTAATTTCTTCTGCATTTTTCTATGTTAAAATTGTAATTTCTTCTGCCTTTCTTCATGTTCAAATTGTAATTTCTTCTGCATTTTTCTATGTTAAAATTGTAATTTCTTCTGCCTTTCTTCATGTTCAAATTGTAATTTCTTCTGCATTTTTCTATGTTCAAATTGTAATTTCTTCAGCCTTTCTTCATGTTCAAATTGTAATTTCTTCTGCATTTTTCTATGTTAAAATTGTAATTTCTTCTGCCTTTCTTCATGTTCAAATTGTAATTTCTTCTGCATTTTTCTATGTTCAAATTGTAATTTCTTCTGCCTTTCTTCATGTTCAAATTGTAATTTCTTCTGCCTTTCTTCATGTTAAAATTGTAATTTCTTCTGCCTTTCTTCATGTTCAAATTGTAATTTCTTCTGCATTTTTCTATGTTAAAATTGTAATTTCTTCTGGCTTTCTTCATGTTAAAATTGTAATTTCTTCTGCCTTTCTTCATGTTAAAATTGTAATTTCTTCTGCCTTTCTTCATGTTCAAATTGTAATTTCTTCTACATTTTTCTATGTTAAAATTGTAATTTCTTCTGCCTTTCTTCATGTTCAAATTGTAATTTCTTCTGCCTTTCTTCATTTTCAAATTGTAATTTCTTCTGCCTTTCTTCATGTTCAAATTGTAATTTCTTCTGCCTTTCTTCATGTTCAAATTGTAATTTCTTCTGCCTTTCTTCATGTTCAAATTGTAATTTCTTCTGCATTTTTCTATGTTAAAATTGTAATTTCTTCTGCCTTTCTTCATGTTAAAATTGTAATTTCTTCTGCCTTTCTTCATGTTCAAATTGTAATTTCTTCTGCCTTTCTTCATGTTAAAATTGTAATTTCTTCTGCCTTTCTTCATGTTCAAATTGTAATTTCTTCTGCATTTTTCTATGTTAAAATTGTAATTTCTTCTGCCTTTCTTCATGTTAAAATTGTAATTTCTTCTGCCTTTCTTCATGTTCAAATTGTAATTTCTTCTGCATTTTTCTATGTTAAAATTGTAATTTCTTCTGCCTTTCTTCATGTTCAAATTGTAATTTCTTCTGCATTTTTCTATGTTCAAATTGTAATTTCTTCTGCCTTTCTTCATGTTCAAATTGTAATTTCTTCTGCATTTTTCTATGTTCAAATTGTAATTTCTTCAGCCTTTCTTCATGTTCAAATTGTAATTTCTTCTGCATTTTTCTATGTTCAAATTGTAATTTCTTCTGCCTTTCTTCATGTTCAAATTGTAATTTCTTCTGCATTTTTCTATGTTCAAATTGTAATTTCTTCTGCCTTTCTTCATGTTAAAATTGTAATTTCTTCTGCCTTTCTTCATGTTCAAATTGTAATTTCTTCTGCATTTTTCTATGTTCAAATTGTAATTTCTTCTGCCTTTCTTCATGTTCAAATTGTAATTTCTTCTGCCTTTCTTCATGTTAAAATTGTAATTTCTTCTGCCTTTCTTCATGTTCAAATTGTAATTTCTTCTGCATTTTTCTATGTTAAAATTGTAATTTCTTCTGGCTTTCTTCATGTTAAAATTGTAATTTCTTCTGCCTTTCTTCATGTTAAAATTGTAATTTCTTCTGCCTTTCTTCATGTTCAAATTGTAATTTCTTCTACATTTTTCTATGTTAAAATTGTAATTTCTTCTGCCTTTCTTCATGTTCAAATTGTAATTTCTTCTGCCTTTCTTCATTTTCAAATTGTAATTTCTTCTGCCTTTCTTCATGTTCAAATTGTAATTTCTTCTGCCTTTCTTCATGTTCAAATTGTAATTTCTTCTGCCTTTCTTCATGTTCAAATTGTAATTTCTTCTGCATTTTTCTATGTTCAAATTGTAATTTCTTCTGCCTTTCTTCATGTTAAAATTGTAATTTCTTCTGCCTTTCTTCATGTTCAAATTGTAATTTCTTCTGCCTTTCTTCATGTTAAAATTGTAATTTCTTCTGCCTTTCTTCATGTTCAAATTGTAATTTCTTCTGCATTTTTCTATGTTAAAATTGTAATTTCTTCTGCCTTTCTTCATGTTAAAATTGTAATTTCTTCTGCCTTTCTTCATGTTCAAATTGTAATTTCTTCTGCATTTTTCTATGTTAAAATTGTAATTTCTTCTGCCTTTCTTCATGTTCAAATTGTAATTTCTTCTGCATTTTTCTATGTTCAAATTGTAATTTCTTCTGCCTTTCTTCATGTTCAAATTGTAATTTCTTCTGCATTTTTCTATGTTAAAATTGTAATTTCTTCTGCCTTTCTTCATGTTCAAATTGTAATTTCTTCTGCATTTTTCTATGTTAAAATTGTAATTTCTTCTGCCTTTCTTCATGTTCAAATTGTAATTTCTTCAGCCTTTCTTCATGTTCAAATTGTAATTTCTTCTGCATTTTTCTATGTTAAAATTGTAATTTCTTCTGCCTTTCTTCATGTTCAAATTGTAATTTCTTCTGCCTTTCTTCATGTTCAAATTGTAATTTCTTCTGCATTTTTCTATGTTAAAATTGTAATTTCTTCTGCCTTTCTTCATGTTCAAATTGTAATTTCTTCTGCATTTTTCTATGTTAAAATTGTAATTTCTTCTGCCTTTCTTCATGTTCAAATTGTAATTTCTTCAGCCTTTCTTCATGTTCAAATTGTAATTTCTTCTGCATTTTTCTATGTTAAAATTGTAATTTCTTCTGCCTTTCTTCATGTTCAAATTGTAATTTCTTCTGCATTTTTCTATGTTAAAATTGTAATTTCTTCTGCCTTTCTTCATGTTAAAATTGTAATTTCTTCTGCCTTTCTTCATGTTCAAATTGTAATTTCTTCTGCCTTTCTTCATGTTAAAATTGTAATTTCTTCTGCCTTTCTTCATGTTCAAATTGTAATTTCTTCTGCATTTTTCTATGTTAAAATTGTAATTTCTTCTGCCTTTCTTCATGTTCAAATTGTAATTTCTTCTGCATTTTTCTATGTTCAAATTGTAATTTCTTCAGCCTTTCTTCATCTTCAAATTGTAATTTCTTCTGCATTTTTCTATGTTCAAATTGTAATTTCTTCTGCCTTTCTTCATGTTCAAATTGTAATTTCTTCTGCATTTTTCTATGTTCAAATTGTAATTTCTTCTGCCTTTCTTCATGTTAAAATTGTAATTTCTTCTGCCTTTCTTCATGTTAAAATTGTAATTTCTTCTGCATTTTTCTATGTTAAAATTGTAATTTCTTCTGCCTTTCTTCATGTTCAAATTGTAATTTCTTCTGCATTTTTCTATGTTCAAATTGTAATTTCTTCTGCCTTTCTTCATGTTCAAATTGTAATTTCTTCTGCATTTTTCTATGTTAAAATTGTAATTTCTTCTGCTTTTCTTCATGTTCAAATTGTAATTTCTTCTGCCTTTCTTCATGTTCAAATTGTAATTTCTTCTGCATTTTTCTATGTTAAAATTGTAATTTCTTCTGCCTTTCTTCATGTTCAAATTGTAATTTCTTCTGCATTTTTCTATGTTAAAATTGTAATTTCTTCTGCTTTTCTTCATGTTCAAATTGTAATTTCTTCTGCCTTTCTTCATGTTCAAATTGTAATTTCTTCTGCATTTTTCTATGTTAAAATTGTAATTTCTTCTGCCTTTCTTCATGTTCAAATTGTAATTTCTTCTGCATTTTTCTATGTTAAAATTGTAATTTCTTCTGCTTTTCTTCATGTTCAAATTGTAATTTCTTCTGCCTTTCTTCATGTTCAAATTGTAATTTCTTCTGCCTTTCTTCATGTTCAAATTGTAATTTCTTCTGCATTTTTCTATGTTAAAATTGTAATTTCTTCTGCCTTTCTTCATGTTAAAATTGTAATTTCTTCTGCCTTTCTTCATGTTCAAATTGTAATTTCTTCTGCATTTTTCTATGTTAAAATTGTAATTTCTTCTGCCTTTCTTCATGTTCAAATTGTAATTTCTTCTGCCTTTCTTCATTTTCAAATTGTAATTTCTTCTGCCTTTCTTCATGTTCAAATTGTAATTTCTTCTGCCTTTCTTCATGTTCAAATTGTAATTTCTTCTGCCTTTCTTCATGTTCAAATTGTAATTTCTTCTGCATTTTTCTATGTTAAAATTGTAATTTCTTCTGCCTTTCTTCATGTTCAAATTGTAATTTCTTCTGCATTTTTCTATGTTAAAATTGTAATTTCTTCTGCCTTTCTTCATGTTCAAATTGTAATTTCTTCTGCCTTTCTTCATGTTCAAATTGTAATTTCTTCTGCATTTTTCTATGTTAAAATTGTAATTTCTTCTGCCTTTCTTCATGTTCAAATTGTAATTTCTTCTGCATTTTTCTATGTTCAAATTGTAATTTCTTCAGCCTTTCTTCATGTTCAAATTGTAATTTCTTCTGCCTTTCTTCATGTTCAAATTGTAATTTCTTCTGCATTTTTCTATGTTCAAATTGTAATTTCTTCTGCATTTTTCTATGTTAAAATTGTAATTTCTTCTGCCTTTCTTCATGTTCAAATTGTAATTTCTTCTGCATTTTTCTATGTTAAAATTGTAATTTCTTCTGCCTTTCTTCATGTTCAAATTGTAATTTCTTCTGCATTTTTCTATGTTAAAATTGTAATTTCTTCTGCCTTTCTTCATGTTCAAATTGTAATTTCTTCTGCATTTTTCTATGTTAAAATTGTAATTTCTTCTGCCTTTCTTCATGTTCAAATTGTAATTTCTTCTGCCTTTCTTCATGTTCAAATTGTAATTTCTTCTGCATTTTTCTATGTTCAAATTGTAATTTCTTCTGCATTTTTCTATGTTAAAATTGTAATTTCTTCTGCCTTTCTTCATGTTCAAATTGTAATTTCTTCTGCATTTTTCTATGTTAAAATTGTAATTTCTTCTGCCTTTCTTCATGTTCAAATTGTAATTTCTTCTGCCTTTCTTCATGTTCAAATTGTAATTTCTTCTGCCTTTCTTCATGTTCAAATTGTAATTTCTTCTGCATTTTTCTATGTTAAAATTGTAATTTCTTCTGCCTTTCTTCATGTTCAAATTGTAATTTCTTCTGCATTTTTCTATGTTAAAATTGTAATTTCTTCTGCCTTTCTTCATGTTCAAATTGTAATTTCTTCTGCATTTTTCTATGTTAAAATTGTAATTTCTTCTGCCTTTCTTCATGTTCAAATTGTAATTTCTTCTGCATTTTTCTATGTTAAAATTGTAATTTCTTCTGCCTTTCTTCATGTTCAAATTGTAATTTCTTCTGCCTTTCTTCATGTTCAAATTGTAATTTCTTCTGCATTTTTCTATGTTCAAATTGTAATTTCTTCTGCATTTTTCTATGTTAAAATTGTAATTTCTTCTGCCTTTCTTCATGTTCAAATTGTAATTTCTTCTGCATTTTTCTATGTTCAAATTGTAATTTCTTCAGCCTTTCTTCATGTTCAAATTGTAATTTCTTCTGCATTTTTCTATGTTAAAATTGTAATTTCTTCTGCCTTTCTTCATGTTCAAATTGTAATTTCTTCTGCATTTTTCTATGTTAAAATTGTAATTTCTTCTGCCTTTCTTCATGTTCAAATTGTAATTTCTTCTGCCTTTCTTCATGTTCAAATTGTAATTTCTTCTGCATTTTTCTATGTTAAAATTGTAATTTCGTCTGCCTTTCTTCATGTTCAAATTGTAATTTCTTCTGCATTTTTCTATGTTCAAATTGTAATTTCTTCTGCCTTTCTTCATGTTCAAATTGTAATTTCTTCTGCCTTTCTTCATGTTAAAATTGTAATTTCTTCTGCCTTTCTTCATGTTCAAATTGTAATTTCTTCTGCATTTTTCTATGTTAAAATTGTAATTTCTTCTGGCTTTCTTCATGTTAAAATTGTAATTTCTTCTGCCTTTCTTCATGTTAAAATTGTAATTTCTTCTGCCTTTCTTCATGTTCAAATTGTAATTTCTTCTACATTTTTCTATGTTAAAATTGTAATTTCTTCTACATTTTTCTATGTTAAAATTGTAATTTCTTCTGCCTTTCTTCATGTTAAAATTGTAATTTCTTCTGCCTTTCTTCATGTTCAAATTGTAATTTCTTCTGCCTTTCTTCATGTTCAAATTGTAATTTCTTCTGCCTTTCTTCATGTTCAAATTGTAATTTCTTCTGCCTTTCTTCATGTTCAAATTGTAATTTCTTCTGCATTTTTCTATGTTAAAATTGTAATTTCTTCTGCCTTTCTTCATGTTAAAATTGTAATTTCTTCTGCCTTTCTTCATGTTAAAATTGTAATTTCTTCTGCCTTTCTTCATGTTCAAATTGTAATTTCTTCTGCCTTTCTTCATGTTCAAATTGTAATTTCTTCTGCATTTTTCTATGTTAAAATTGTAATTTCTTCTGCCTTTCTTCATGTTAAAATTGTAATTTCTTCTGCCTTTCTTCATGTTCAAATTGTAATTTCTTCTGCCTTTCTTCATGTTAAAATTGTAATTTCTTCTGCCTTTCTTCATGTTCAAATTGTAATTTCTTCTGCATTTTTCTATGTTAAAATTGTAATTTCTTCTGCCTTTCTTCATGTTAAAATTGTAATTTCTTCTGCCTTTCTTCATGTTCAAATTGTAATTTCTTCTGCATTTTTCTATGTTAAAATTGTAATTTCTTCTGCCTTTCTTCATGTTCAAATTGTAATTTCTTCTGCATTTTTCTATGTTCAAATTGTAATTTCTTCTGCCTTTCTTCATGTTCAAATTGTAATTTCTTCTGCATTTTTCTATGTTCAAATTGTAATTTCTTCAGCCTTTCTTCATGTTCAAATTGTAATTTCTTCTGCATTTTTCTATGTTCAAATTGTAATTTCTTCTGCCTTTCTTCATGTTCAAATTGTAATTTCTTCTGCATTTTTCTATGTTCAAATTGTAATTTCTTCTGCCTTTCTTCATGTTAAAATTGTAATTTCTTCTGCCTTTCTTCATGTTCAAATTGTAATTTCTTCTGCATTTTTCTATGTTCAAATTGTAATTTCTTCTGCCTTTCTTCATGTTCAAATTGTAATTTCTTCTGCCTTTCTTCATGTTAAAATTGTAATTTCTTCTGCCTTTCTTCATGTTCAAATTGTAATTTCTTCTGCATTTTTCTATGTTAAAATTGTAATTTCTTCTGGCTTTCTTCATGTTAAAATTGTAATTTCTTCTGCCTTTCTTCATGTTAAAATTGTAATTTCTTCTGCCTTTCTTCATGTTCAAATTGTAATTTCTTCTACATTTTTCTATGTTAAAATTGTAATTTCTTCTGCCTTTCTTCATGTTCAAATTGTAATTTCTTCTGCCTTTCTTCATTTTCAAATTGTAATTTCTTCTGCCTTTCTTCATGTTCAAATTGTAATTTCTTCTGCCTTTCTTCATGTTCAAATTGTAATTTCTTCTGCCTTTCTTCATGTTCAAATTGTAATTTCTTCTGCATTTTTCTATGTTAAAATTGTAATTTCTTCTGCCTTTCTTCATGTTAAAATTGTAATTTCTTCTGCCTTTCTTCATGTTCAAATTGTAATTTCTTCTGCCTTTCTTCATGTTAAAATTGTAATTTCTTCTGCCTTTCTTCATGTTCAAATTGTAATTTCTTCTGCATTTTTCTATGTTAAAATTGTAATTTCTTCTGCCTTTCTTCATGTTAAAATTGTAATTTCTTCTGCCTTTCTTCATGTTCAAATTGTAATTTCTTCTGCATTTTTCTATGTTAAAATTGTAATTTCTTCTGCCTTTCTTCATGTTCAAATTGTAATTTCTTCTGCATTTTTCTATGTTCAAATTGTAATTTCTTCTGCCTTTCTTCATGTTCAAATTGTAATTTCTTCTGCATTTTTCTATGTTCAAATTGTAATTTCTTCAGCCTTTCTTCATGTTCAAATTGTAATTTCTTCTGCATTTTTCTATGTTAAAATTGTAATTTCTTCTGCCTTTCTTCATGTTCAAATTGTAATTTCTTCTGCATTTTTCTATGTTAAAATTGTAATTTCTTCTGCCTTTCTTCATGTTAAAATTGTAATTTCTTCTGCCTTTCTTCATGTTCAAATTGTAATTTCTTCTGCATTTTTCTATGTTAAAATTGTAATTTCTTCTGCCTTTCTTCATGTTCAAATTGTAATTTCTTCTGCATTTTTCTATGTTCAAATTGTAATTTCTTCTGCCTTTCTTCATGTTCAAATTGTAATTTCTTCTGCATTTTTCTATGTTCAAATTGTAATTTCTTCAGCCTTTCTTCATGTTCAAATTGTAATTTCTTCTGCATTTTTCTATGTTCAAATTGTAATTTCTTCTGCCTTTCTTCATGTTCAAATTGTAATTTCTTCTGCATTTTTCTATGTTCAAATTGTAATTTCTTCTGCCTTTCTTCATGTTAAAATTGTAATTTCTTCTGCCTTTCTTCATGTTCAAATTGTAATTTCTTCTGCATTTTTCTATGTTCAAATTGTAATTTCTTCTGCCTTTCTTCATGTTAAAATTGTAATTTCTTCTGCCTTTCTTCATGTTCAAATTGTAATTTCTTCTGCATTTTTCTATGTTCAAATTGTAATTTCTTCTGCCTTTCTTCATGTTCAAATTGTAATTTCTTCTGCATTTTTCTATGTTAAAATTGTAATTTCTTCTGCCTTTCTTCATGTTCAAATTGTAATTTCTTCTGCATTTTTCTATGTTAAAATTGTAATTTCTTCTGCCTTTCTTCATGTTCAAATTGTAATTTCTTCTGCATTTTTCTATGTTCAAATTGTAATTTCTTCAGCCTTTCTTCATGTTCAAATTGTAATTTCTTCTGCATTTTTCTATGTTAAAATTGTAATTTCTTCTGCCTTTCTTCATGTTCAAATTGTAATTTCTTCTGCATTTTTCTATGTTAAAATTGTAATTTCTTCTGCCTTTCTTCATGTTAAAATTGTAATTTCTTCTGCCTTTCTTCATGTTCAAATTGTAATTTCTTCAGCCTTTCTTCATGTTCAAATTGTAATTTCTTCTGCATTTTTCTATGTTAAAATTGTAATTTCTTCTGCCTTTCTTCATGTTAAAATTGTAATTTCTTCTGCCTTTCTTCATGTTCAAATTGTAATTTCTTCTGCCTTTCTTCATGTTCAAATTGTAATTTCTTCTGCATTTTTCTATGTTAAAATTGTAATTTCTTCTGCCTTTCTTCATGTTCAAATTGTAATTTCTTCTGCATTTTTCTATGTTAAAATTGTAATTTCTTCTGCCTTTCTTCATGTTCAAATTGTAATTTCTTCTGCATTTTTCTATGTTAAAATTGTAATTTCTTCTGCCTTTCTTCATGTTCAAATTGTAATTTCTTCTGCATTTTTCTATGTTAAAATTGTAATTTCTTCTGCCTTTCTTCATGTTCAAATTGTAATTTCTTCTGCATTTTTCTATGTTCAAATTGTAATTTCTTCAGCCTTTCTTCATGTTCAAATTGTAATTTCTTCTGCATTTTTCTATGTTAAAATTGTAATTTCTTCTGCCTTTCTTCATGTTCAAATTGTAATTTCTTCTGCATTTTTCTATGTTAAAATTGTAATTTCTTCTGCCTTTCTTCATGTTAAAATTGTAATTTCTTCTGCCTTTCTTCATGTTCAAATTGTAATTTCTTCAGCCTTTCTTCATGTTCAAATTGTAATTTCTTCTGCATTTTTCTATGTTAAAATTGTAATTTCTTCTGCCTTTCTTCATGTTAAAATTGTAATTTCTTCTGCCTTTCTTCATGTTCAAATTGTAATTTCTTCTGCCTTTCTTCATGTTCAAATTGTAATTTCTTCTGCATTTTTCTATGTTAAAATTGTAATTTCTTCTGCCTTTCTTCATGTTCAAATTGTAATTTCTTCTGCATTTTTCTATGTTAAAATTGTAATTTCTTCTGCCTTTCTTCATGTTAAAATTGTAATTTCTTCTGCCTTTCTTCATGTTCAAATTGTAATTTCTTCAGCCTTTCTTCATGTTCAAATTGTAATTTCTTCTGCATTTTTCTATGTTAAAATTGTAATTTCTTCTGCCTTTCTTCATGTTAAAATTGTAATTTCTTCTGCCTTTCTTCATGTTCAAATTGTAATTTCTTCTGCCTTTCTTCATGTTCAAATTGTAATTTCTTCTGCATTTTTCTATGTTAAAATTGTAATTTCTTCTGCCTTTCTTCATGTTAAAATTGTAATTTCTTCTGCCTTTCTTCATGTTCAAATTGTAATTTCTTCTGCATTTTTCTATGTTAAAATTGTAATTTCTTCTGCCTTTCTTCATGTTCAAATTGTAATTTCTTCTGCATTTTTCTATGTTCAAATTGTAATTTCTTCAGCCTTTCTTCATCTTCAAATTGTAATTTCTTCTGCATTTTTCTATGTTCAAATTGTAATTTCTTCTGCCTTTCTTCATGTTCAAATTGTAATTTCTTCTGCATTTTTCTATGTTCAAATTGTAATTTCTTCTGCCTTTCTTCATGTTAAAATTGTAATTTCTTCTGCATTTTTCTATGTTAAAATTGTAATTTCTTCTGCCTTTCTTCATGTTCAAATTGTAATTTCTTCTGCATTTTTCTATGTTCAAATTGTAATTTCTTCTGCCTTTCTTCATGTTCAAATTGTAATTTCTTCTGCATTTTTCTATGTTAAAATTGTAATTTCTTCTGCTTTTCTTCATGTTCAAATTGTAATTTCTTCTGCCTTTCTTCATGTTCAAATTGTAATTTCTTCTGCATTTTTCTATGTTAAAATTGTAATTTCTTCTGCCTTTCTTCATGTTCAAATTGTAATTTCTTCTGCATTTTTCTATGTTAAAATTGTAATTTCTTCTGCTTTTCTTCATGTTCAAATTGTAATTTCTTCTGCCTTTCTTCATGTTCAAATTGTAATTTCTTCTGCATTTTTCTATGTTAAAATTGTAATTTCTTCTGCCTTTCTTCATGTTAAAATTGTAATTTCTTCTGCCTTTCTTCATGTTCAAATTGTAATTTCTTCTGCATTTTTCTATGTTAAAATTGTAATTTCTTCTGCTTTTCTTCATGTTCAAATTGTAATTTCTTCTGCCTTTCTTCATGTTCAAATTGTAATTTCTTCTGCATTTTTCTATGTTAAAATTGTAATTTCTTCTGCCTTTCTTCATGTTCAAATTGTAATTTCTTCTGCATTTTTCTATGTTAAAATTGTAATTTCTTCTGCTTTTCTTCATGTTCAAATTGTAATTTCTTCTGCCTTTCTTCATGTTCAAATTGTAATTTCTTCTGCATTTTTCTATGTTAAAATTGTAATTTCTTCTGCCTTTCTTCATGTTAAAATTGTAATTTCTTCTGCCTTTCTTCATGTTCAAATTGTAATTTCTTCTGCATTTTTCTATGTTAAAATTGTAATTTCTTCTGCTTTTCTTCATGTTCAAATTGTAATTTCTTCTGCCTTTCTTCATGTTCAAATTGTAATTTCTTCTGCATTTTTCTATGTTAAAATTGTAATTTCTTCTGCCTTTCTTCATGTTCAAATTGTAATTTCTTCTGCATTTTTCTATGTTCAAATTGTAATTTCTTCAGCCTTTCTTCATCTTCAAATTGTAATTTCTTCTGCATTTTTCTATGTTCAAATTGTAATTTCTTCTGCCTTTCTTCATGTTCAAATTGTAATTTCTTCTGCATTTTTCTATGTTCAAATTGTAATTTCTTCTGCCTTTCTTCATGTTAAAATTGTAATTTCTTCTGCCTTTCTTCATGTTAAAATTGTAATTTCTTCTGCATTTTTCTATGTTAAAATTGTAATTTCTTCTGCCTTTCTTCATGTTCAAATTGTAATTTCTTCTGCATTTTTCTATGTTCAAATTGTAATTTCTTCTGCCTTTCTTCATGTTCAAATTGTAATTTCTTCTGCATTTTTCTATGTTCGAATTGTAATTTCTTCAGCCTTTCTTCATCTTCAAATTGTAATTTCTTCTGCATTTTTCTATGTTCAAATTGTAATTTCTTCTGCCTTTCTTCATGTTCAAATTGTAATTTCTTCTGCATTTTTCTATGTTCAAATTGTAATTTCTTCTGCCTTTCTTCATGTTAAAATTGTAATTTCTTCTGCCTTTCTTCATGTTAAAATTGTAATTTCTTCTGCATTTTTCTATGTTAAAATTGTAATTTCTTCTGCCTTTCTTCATGTTCAAATTGTAATTTCTTCTGCATTTTTCTATGTTCAAATTGTAATTTCTTCTGCCTTTCTTCATGTTCAAATTGTAATTTCTTCTGCATTTTTCTATGTTAAAATTGTAATTTCTTCTGCTTTTCTTCATGTTCAAATTGTAATTTTCTTCTGCCTTTCTTCATGTTCAAATTGTAATTTCTTCTGCATTTTTCTATGTTCAAATTGTAATTTCTTCTGCCTTTCTTCATGTTCAAATTGTAATTTCTTCTGCATTTTTCTATGTTAAAATTGTAATTTCTTCTGCTTTTCTTCATGTTCAAATTGTAATTTCTTCTGCCTTTCTTCATGTTCAAATTGTAATTTCTTCTGCATTTTTCTATGTTAAAATTGTAATTTCTTCTGCCTTTCTTCATGTTCAAATTGTAATTTCTTCTGCATTTTTCTATGTTCAAATTGTAATTTCTTCTGCCTTTCTTCATGTTCAAATTGTAATTTCTTCTGCATTTTTCTATGTTAAAATTGTAATTTCTTCTGCTTTTCTTCATGTTCAAATTGTAATTTCTTCTGCCTTTCTTCATGTTCAAATTGTAATTTCTTCTGCATTTTTCTATGTTCAAATTGTAATTTCTTCTGCCTTTCTTCATGTTCAAATTGTAATTTCTTCTGCATTTTTCTATGTTCAAATTGTAATTTCTTCTGCTTTTCTTCATGTTCAAATTGTAATTTCTTCTGCCTTTCTTCATGTTCAAATTGTAATTTCTTCTGCATTTTTCTATGTTAAAATTGTAATTTCTTCTGCCTTTCTTCATGTTCAAATTGTAATTTCTTCTGCATTTTTCTATGTTCAAATTGTAATTTCTTCAGCCTTTCTTCATGTTCAAATTGTAATTTCTTCTGCATTTTTCTATGTTAAAATTGTAATTTCTTCTGCCTTTCTTCATGTTCAAATTGTAATTTCTTCTGCATTTTTCTATGTTAAAATTGTAATTTCTTCTGCCTTTCTTCATGTTCAAATTGTAATTTCTTCTGCATTTTTCTATGTTCAAATTGTAATTTCTTCTGCCTTTCTTCATGTTAAAATTGTAATTTCTTCTGCCTTTCTTCATGTTAAAATTGTAATTTCTTCTGCCTTTCTTCATGTTCAAATTGTAATTTCTTCTGCCTTTCTTCATGTTCAAATTGTAATTTCTTCTGCATTTTTCTATGTTAAAATTGTAATTTCTTCTGCCTTTCTTCATGTTCAAATTGTAATTTCTTCTGCATTTTTCTATGTTAAAATTGTAATTTCTTCTGCCTTTCTTCATGTTAAAATTGTAATTTCTTCTGCATTTTTCTATGTTAAAATTGTAATTTCTTCTGCCTTTCTTCATGTTCAAATTGTAATTTCTTCTGCCTTTCTTCATGTTCAAATTGTAATTTCTTCTGCATTTTTCTATGTTAAAATTGTAATTTCTTCTGCCTTTCTTCATGTTCAAATTGTAATTTCTTCTGCATTTTTCTATGTTAAAATTGTAATTTCTTCTGCCTTTCTTCATGTTCAAATTGTAATTTCTTCTGCATTTTTCTATGTTCAAATTGTAATTTCTTCTGCCTTTCTTCATGTTAAAATTGTAATTTCTTCTGCCTTTCTTCATGTTAAAATTGTAATTTCTTCTGCCTTTCTTCATGTTCAAATTGTAATTTCTTCTGCATTTTTCTATGTTAAAATTGTAATTTCTTCAGCCTTTCTTCATGTTCAAATTGTAATTTCTTCTGCATTTTTCTATGTTAAAATTGTAATTTCTTCAGCCTTTCTTCATGTTCAAATTGTAATTTCTTCAGCCTTTCTTCATGTTCAAATTGTAATTTCTTCTGCATTTTTCTATGTTAAAATTGTAATTTCTTCAGCCTTTCTTCATGTTCAAATTGTAATTTCTTCTGCATTTTTCTATGTTCAAATTGTAATTTCTTCTGCCTTTCTTCATGTTCAAATTATAATTTCTTCTGCCTTTCTTCATGTTAAAATTGTAATTTCTTCAGCCTTTCTTCATGTTCAAATTGTAATTTCTTCTGCATTTTTCTATGTTAAAATTGTAATTTCTTCTGCCTTTCTTCATGTTCAAATTGTAATTTCTTCTGCATTTTTCTATGTTAAAATTGTAATTTCTTCTGCCTTTCTTCATGTTCAAATTGTAATTTCTTCTGCCTTTCTTCATGTTAAAATTGTAATTTCTTCTGCCTTTCTTCATGTTCAAATTGTAATTTCTTCTGCATTTTTCTATGTTAAAATTGTAATTTCTTCTGCCTTTCTTCATGTTCAAATTGTAATTTCTTCTGCCTTTCTTCATGTTCAAATTGTAATTTCTTCTGCCTTTCTTCATGTTCAAATTGTAATTTCTTCTGCCTTTCTTCATGTTAAAATTGTAATTTCTTCTGCCTTTCTTCATGTTCAAATTGTAATTTCTTCTGCATTTTTCTATGTTAAAATTGTAATTTCTTCTGCCTTTCTTCATGTTCAAATTGTAATTTCTTCTGCCTTTCTTCATGTTCAAATTGTAATTTCTTCTGCCTTTCTTCATGTTCAAATTGTAATTTCTTCTGCATTTTTCTATGTTAAAATTGTAATTTCTTCTGCCTTTCTTCATGTTCAAATTGTAATTTCTTCTGCATTTTTCTATG